>NW_027467713.1:2937166-2942166 GCF_046742065.1 Oratosquilla oratoria
AAGAGGAGGTGTAAGAGGAGGACGAGGAGGAAGAGAAGATGGTAGAGGAATAGGAAGAGGAGGTGAAAGGAGGGAAAAGAAGGTGGAAAAGAAGGTTAAAGAGGAGGTAAAAGAGGAGGAAGAGGTGCAAGAAGAGTAAGAGGAGGTGCAAGAGGAGGATGAGGAAGTGCAAGAGGAGCAAGAGGAGGTGAAAGATGGAGAAGAGGAGAAGGTAGAAAATAAGGAAGAGGAGGAGGTAGAAGAGGAGGAGGTGGAAGAGGAGGAGGAAGAAGGTGAAAGAAGAGGTGGAAGAATACCCATAAAGGCCCTGTCACAACTTTCGGGATTGTGACACACCATCCATTCCCAAATTCCACGTCTGTTTTCAAACCATAATTTGCAAATACTTTCGTTCAAGGACCTAGCCGATATAATAGGCTTTATATTTGTACTTTCGTTCCTATAAGTTGTCATTTCCTCTATTCTGTGAAATTGCCAGAATTTTTAGAATCTTTAACGACTACTTGTTATTTTACTCACCATTATTCTTATTGTCTGTAACACCAATTTGACCATTAGTTGTAGACCATTAACGAGTTTAAAGAACTGTCTATTCATAGGAATTTCCCGCCCTTTGTACACGGTACCCATTTATGACGAAATACAGAGATGTCACGAATGTTTATTGGTTGAACCTTGAGTATGTCAACCTTGTGAATTTATTGTTCCATCATGTAATTATAAATTGGTGTCTTGTGTACAAATTAACATTTCAACTAAGCATTACCTTGTGAATTTGTTTCAACGGTTTGAAATTTCAATCCCTGCGCACTTGCCACCTCTCATATAAGTTATTAGGTTAGCTGCTTAGGTTAGATAGGATTTATAATTTTCTCTCGTCTCTTGTGATTGTCTTAAAGGGATTGCTAGAGATGAATCAACTCTTACAGGCACATTATACACCGTACCCTTCGGAGGCAATGGTTTGAAACTAAGAAACTTGGCACCATTGCGCAATTCCCCGCCTGCCCGGCTCTGGAGGCGTCAGTTCCATAAGAAGCTGGGAAGAGGTCGAGTGTGTCTTAGGTATTCCGCGAAGAAGCTCGCATTAACCACATGGAATGGTTATTAGAACTTTCCATTACATTCTTAACTCACGTGAAAATTATACTATTGAACTATTAGAAGTGGTGTGCTTATGGCGTGTGAATCGGACTTGATCAGCCTCCTTAAGCAAATTAACTGTGGTAACGTCATCCTATGAACTGTGAATCTGGTCCCATCAATCGTACCCACCATGATGAGGCGTTCTTATGTACCCAGCTTTATCGAACACATCCGTTAAGATTGGAAGCTATGTGAATTATTAGAGTGTTGTGTCACATGTTTTCTAAATGTTTTCACTGTGGAATTTATTCTATTTTGTCTTCAAATGGTGTTTATTTAATGGGAATCACTAAAGTGTTGTGTCAAAGGATTACAAAGGATTACAAAGGCGGAGCATGCCGACAGGAGACCTTTTGATCCATATCTAGGTCGGATGCAAAAAAAAATATATATATACATATATATATACATATATATATATACATATATATACATACACACATACATACATACATACATATATATCATATTAATAATAAATTAAAACTACAATAATGTAAAAATAACAAATAAAATACATAAATAAATGCATAGGTATAGTTGAATAACAAACAAACAGGCAAATAGTAAATGATTATAAACCGACACATAACCAATAATAAATGAAAATCAGACAGACAAATTATAACAAAACAAAAACAAATAATATAACAAATTATAATCATTACAGCATCTTACTTAGGTATTTATCTAAATGATTCTTAAAGCTTTGAACTGATCTACATTGCACTACCTGTGCAGGAAGTTTATTCCATTCATTAACTACACGGTTGGCAAAGTTGTTTCTACCTACTTCCAAATTGAATCTATTTCCGGACAGTTTGAGACCATTGTTTCTTGTCTGATTCTCATTCAATGTGAAAATTTTGTCAATTTTGATGTTGTCAATTCCCTTTAAAATTTTAAAGACCTGTATCAAGTCACCTCTGAGTCTACGCTTTTTTAGGGAAAACAGATTCATGTGCTTAAGTCGATTTTCGTATGATTTATTTTTTATGTTTGGAATCAGTTTTGTGGCTCGCCGTTGTACTTTTTCCAGTCTGTCAATGTGTTTAATGAGATTCGGTGACCATACGGAAACAGCATATTCCAAATGTGGACGAACTAACGAACATTAACATTGAAATGCCTGTATGCAAAAGTATAAAGGAAATTGTTCACTGTGGAATTTACTGTGGAATTTATTCTATTAAATCGATTTCTTCTAGTTTATTTAATTAGCCCAGGGTTGTGATTAGCTAAATGAGTTGAATCGTTCTGTATCCCCTTTCAAGCACTGAAATGTATACACGCCGCTCAGAGGGAAACGTGTGTGGTCCCGGTCGGTGATGCAAATTTTCTGGACTTCGACTCCCACTGTAGCTATCTACCCTCACCCGTTCCACCCCATATCCTCTCCCTTCCACTGTCCAGAGATTTGCGACAGGCCCCATCTCGAGACCTCCACCGGGGGAGCGCCCGCACGCCCACAGGGGAAGGGGTGGGGTGGGTGGACGATCTCTCGCGCGATGAGTCGCCCAATCACCCGTGGACGCTGAGATACAAACTTTCGCCCTTCTCCTCTCGGGTTGATCGCCTCCCCTCCCCCCTCTCTCCCCCCTTCTTTGCCTCCGGAGGTGGGGAGGGAGAGGAGGGGAGCTATCCCCCGAAGATGAATAAAACATTCTGGCGAACAAAAAAAAAAAAAAAAAAAAATGAAATAAATAAATTGATTAAAAAATATATAAAAATAATAATAATAATAAAACAAAGTAAAAATAGAATAATAACAATAATAAAAATAAGTAAAATAAACAAATGAAAAATAATAAATACAAATAAAAAGGAAGTGAAAGCATTATTGGGTTTGATTTAAGAGTCACAAACCATTCGTTTTATTCACATAATTGATTGTTCCATGTACTTTGTCAACTGTTGCTAATTTTGTGTCATTTAGTAAATACATATAAAATCCTTGCAAAATTAATTCAACATTCGCCTTATTTTACTTCTTAACGTTCTCTTGAACCGGTTATCAAACATCGTTATGACAAATTCAAATATGATTTGTTAAATACGACATTCAGTTCTTAATGTTACAAAAAATAAATTAATACAATAATAGACAAATAAAATGAAATAAATCAAATACTTTTCTCCAACTCCAGTGTGTGTGCGTGCGCGTGTGTATGTGTACATAAGAACATCAGAATTAAGGAGACTGCAAGAGACCATAAGGCCTACACCAGGCAGCTCCAAATCCCCTACCACCTGTCATCCCCATCCATAGTTATCCAATTCTTGCCTATTTCCTCCTTAAGTCTAAATTTGTCTAATCTAGATCCATTACTGCGAGTCCTGCCTTGTTGTCTTAATATGATGACCTTGTCTGGATCCCCCTAGTTAAAACCCTTGATCCACTTGAACACCTCTTTTAGATCACCCTGCACTCTGCGTCTTTCCAGAGAGTGTAAGTCAAGGTGCCTAAGCCTCTCTTCGTAAGGTAAATTTCCGAGCCCATGTATCACTTTGGTCATTCTCCTCTGTATAGATTCTACCCAATTAACATCCATTCTATAAGACGGAGACCAAAACTGTGTATTATCATGTATGGATTTAAGATTACACAAACGCAACTGGAGTTAGTGAGCAAATGTTTTATTTTTTCACCTTTCATATACTACAGAAAATATCAAGAGAAATAAAAAAAATATAACATACATCTAGCATTTCTGTGTACACGTTAAAAACATTATAAACACATATTTTCAAGCTCGTAAAAGATATAGATATTTATATTAGCAAAATAGAGTACATCATATACAGCACAAGGCTAGAACAGCAGAACATTTGGTTTCTGTAGGACAGATTTTCTTTTTTTCTTTTTTTCTTTTTTAAAGACCAGGGGTATTCTCTTGGGCCTGGGAGGTTCTCTTGGATCTGGAAGGTTCTCTTTGTCCAGGGAGATTCTCCTAAGACCAAAGGGGTCCTGCTGGAACCAGGGAGGTTCTCTTGGGGGCCAAGGAAGTTCTCTTGGGGCCAGGGAGGTTCTCTTGGACCCCGGGAGGTTCTCTTGGACCCAGGGAGGTACTCTTGATCCCCGGAAGATTATCTCTGAACCTGGGTGGTTCTCTTAGACCACGGGAACTTCTATTTGACCTCGGGTGGTCCTTTTGGACCCCGGAAGGTTCTCCTGGACCCCGGAAGGTTTTCTTAGATCCCGGGTGGTTCTCTTGTGCCCCAAGTGGTTCTATTAGACCACGGGTGGTTCTCATGGACTCTGGGTGGTTCTCTTGGACCCCGGGAATTTTTCCTGAATACCGGGATGTTCTCTCGGATTCCTGAGGTTCTCTTGGTCCCCGGAAGGTTCTCTTGGTCCTTGGAAGCTTCTCTTAGTCTCCGGAAGATTCTCATAAACCCCGGGAGGTTCTCTTGGACCCCGGAAGGTTCTCTTGAACCCCGACCCCGAAAGATTACCTTGGACCACGGAAGATTATCTTGGACCCCCACGAGCTTCTCTTGGACCTCGAAAGGTTCTCTTGGACCCCGGACTGTTCTCTTGGACCCCGGGAGGTTTCCTTGGATCCTGGGAGGTTCGCTTTGACCCGGGAGGTTCTCTTGGTCCCCGGGAGGTTCTCTTTGATCCCGGGAGGTTCTCCTGCGGCCAGGGGTTCTTTTGGGGGTCGTGATTCCCTTTGGTTCCCTGGGGCCGGGGTTTTCTTGAAGGCCAGGGTTCCCCGGGAGCCGATAGGTTTTCTTCGAGCCGGGATGGGGGGGGAGGCTTTCCTGGGACCGGGGAGTTTTCCTGGAGCCGGGTGTTCTCCTTGGTTCCGGGGGTTCTCCTGGGGTCCGTGGGGGTTTTCGTGGGGCCCGGA
>NW_027467713.1:2947166-2962166 GCF_046742065.1 Oratosquilla oratoria
TCTTGAAAACAGACTCATACATATCACTACATATCATTGATGAATAGAAATTTCGCTGCTTTAGACTGTATAGTGGAGCAGTTTCAGTCATCAGTCTCATGAATCCTATGTCCTCAACATGACTAAAAGGCAAATCATCCATGACTAACATTTCTGCAATGCATTTATCCAGTTTCTTTGCCTTAGGGTTAGAAGCACCCCATAATTTTGCACTCTGAAAATACTCAGCAACATTCCTTTGCTTAGCATCTGTCTTTGCTTTTTGCAAAGGTGTTTTTTCTATATTGATTTTTTCTTCCAATTTCTTTGTCTCTTTTGCCATTAACACTTCAAACTGTTCTTTATGCAGTGATTTTAAGTGTTTTTTTCAAAGATGTAGTTCCACGTCTCTTTCGTGAATAATCTTTCTTGCACAACAGACACTGTGCTAGGTCACTTGACTTGTTCATAAAATATTTCCACACTTCACTGCTATGTGACGCCATTTTTCAGCTGTTGTAGCAGTCAGCACAGAACAATAAGGCTTTGTAAACTTGATTATAATATACTTTTAAACCATCACTGGCAAACTGTATTATCAGCGAGGAGCAAGCAAGGAAGGAGCGGTACTTCTTCCTTCGAAGGCAAACTCTTACCAAACTGATGACCTAGCTGCCAGTGTACTGTGTAGGACTTACGCTCAGAATACCAGTTTACAACTTGTGGATCAGTATTATAAATTTTCGAGATGCTTAGCAAATGTGAAAAGAAAATTACTTTATTCTAATGCTTCATTGCATTAGATTCTAATAAGAAATACATCGAAAAGCCCTCTATAACAGTAATAATGATAATAATAAAACAATAGCTAATATTACCCTTCCTCTGTGAAAATATTTTCATCGGCAAATCACTGTATCAGGGGAAACAGGCGACAACAGGAAAACTCGTGCGATAAGAAGAGCTCAGCGCTGCCGGTTCATATTTTTTATATTATTATTTGTATGATTATGGAAACAATCGCATTAAATGTATTTAATTCTACCATGTGATATGGGAATAAGGTCTAAGACTGCAATGTACGGCATTACTCAGCCACACGACACACAGATTACAATCTCTCTCTCTCTCTCTCTCTCTCTCTCTCTCTCTCTCTCTCTCTCTCTCTCTCTCTCTATCTATCTCTCTCCAGCAGTAAGGCATCGGGGTAAAGGTGACAAGCAAGGGTGATAAGCCTCCTCTCTATCTCCCTCTTCACTGTGACCTCCTGCCTCAGGTGCAACGGGGCGCTCTGTAGCTGCCTGGGTCAGCTTGTTGACCCTTCTCCTGGTATTTATTTTTCTCCTGGTTTATGCGCGGTAACAATGTGCGGACCAGTATTGCCATACAACCCCCCTCGTCAGAGATACCGACCCAGTGAACTTTACGCGTTAAAACGAGGGTGTGGTTATCCTCCGAGTTCAGTGATTCAGCGCCTGAAAGACATGAAACTCTTCCGAAGTCGTGGCCGACGAGGTGGTAGAAAAATTACGCGAACAGTGCCTGTGATTACAACCACAATAAATGAAAAAAAAAAAAAAAAAAAAGGTTAAGCCGAGAGCTCGCATTCACAGTGAAGTGCCACGCGTTTGGTACAGCCTACCCTCCCTCCTGCTGTCTAATGTTACCTCCTTAACCAACAAAATGGAGGAAGTGATCGAAACAGTTCGTTCTACAGGATGTGATATGATGGCAATTACTGAAGCGTGGCAAATTGTGCCTGAAATGTGTAATATTGAAAACTTTGTACTATTTCACCACCTCAGAGTGAATCGTGTTGGTGGTGGTGTGGCGTTGTTCTGTCGTGCGGACCTCATCCCCTCACACCTCAGGGTTGATATTCCCGAGGGAGTTAAGGCTCTGTGGGTGAGGATTAACCCCCGCCTTCACCCCCGCCACACCGTGTCCATCATTATGTGTGTGGTCTATCATCCTCCACGTGCACACACCGCCGCTCTCCTTTCCGATCACATTATTGAGACCGCTGACTCCCTACGATTGAAATACCCCGCTGCAAAGCTGGTCATTTGTGGGGACTTTAATCGGCTAGACACAAGTGAGATTCTACATCAATTAAGTCTCACTCAGGTGGTGAACTTCCCCACCCACAAGCAAACTACTCTCGACCTTATCATGACCGACATGGCTCAGCAGTACTCCCCTCCCAGACCTCTCCCCCCCATCGGCAGGAGTACCCACATCACCATCCAGTGGTCGCCAGCACCCAGCAATGCCATCCGTAGAACTAAGGTCACTCGACACCACCGCCCCATGCCTGACTCTGCCATGAGGGAGTTTGGGAGGTGGATAGTGGAGTACCCCTGGACGGAGGTTCTGGAAGCCGAGGACGTGGAAACCAAGTGGAGAAACTACTCAACAACCACTACTGAAGCTTTCCACTTTTTTTTCCCGGTCAAGGACTTCTCCGTGAACCGATCAGACCCCCCATGGATGACACCCCGTATTAAGCGTCTCATTAAACAACGCAACAGGGCATATTACACTGATCGACCCCTCTTCAGGTCCCTCAGAAATAAAGTCATCAAGTCTTCGTACTACCCTAATAAAGTAGAACACCTCAAACAACAAAATAACAGTCAGTGGTTTAGTAAGATCAGGCTCTCTGCGGGCTACAAAATAATCAGGCCTCCCACCTGCCCTGCGCATCACACTTACCACCTGACTTAGCTGCTCAAGAGATTAATACTCACTTTGCCTCTATCTGCCAGACCTTACCCCCCCCCTTAACTTCTCCGGCCTACCTGCCTACCTCCTCTTTCCTTCACCTCCTGCCCCTGTCCAGGAAGCTGACGTTGCCACTAAACTAAGTAAATTAAAGTATAACAGATCTACAACACCTTCTGATCTACCCATCAAAATCTACAAAGAATTTGCCCCAGAACTTGCCCTCCCACTTTCCTCCATAATGAATGCTTCACTGAGTCAAAACTCCTGCCCCAGTGACTGGAAAATTTCATATATCACTCCCATCCCCAAATGTCCGAACCCACAGTCACTAAGCGACCTTAGACCTATTGCCATCACCCCAATCCCAAGCCTTATCTGTGAGGGTTTTGTATTTGACTCAATATACAACAAAATTAAAGATCAAATCGATATCCAACAGTATGGCAACATGAAATCCTCCTCCACAACTCACTATCTTGTTAATCTTCTGGACTTCTTGCACAGCCACTTAGACAAGCGCAATACTTCTCTAGCCTTGACCTTTATTGACTTCAAGAAAGCGTTTGACCTTGTTGACCATAGCATTATCATCTCCAAACCCATACAACTGGGGATCCAACCACACTTGGTAGCATGGCTAGCCGACTTCCTGACCGGACGTCAACAGGCAGTGAGTTACCAGGGAACGACATCCTCCCTCCTCCCCCTGACCTGTGGGGTCCCTCAAGGGACCAAGATGGGACCACTGTGCTTCTTCATCCTCATAAATGACGCATTAATGGACACCCAACATAGATGGAAATACGTCGATGACTGCACAGTTGGCATTCCCATCAACACCAGGCAGCCTGACTTTTCCTCACTACAAAACATCCGAGACAACCTTAAAGCGTGGACTGAGAGCAGCAATGTGACAGGTAACCACGTTTGTACATCCAAACAGGCGGTGGCACCACCTCAACTGTCATTAGGAACCCATTCCCTTCAAGTGGTCCAGTCCGCCAAGCTACTTGGCATCACAATAGACGACCACCTTAACTGGAACCAGCACATCAACAACATCATCAGGACAGCCTCTTACAAACTCTTCATGCTGCGCAGATTGAAGTCCCTTGGTACCCCATCACCAGATCTAAAGGGAGTCTACACCACCTTCGTACTCCCCACCCTCATGTACGCCTCCCCAGCCTGGTCATCATCACTCAACATCACACAGAGGAGCAAATTAGAGAAAGTACAAAGAAGAGCGTGCAGAAATATCTTGGGTAGTCAGTATGAGGGATACGAACACGCCCTCACCACCCTCAGCCTGACAAGATTGTCCGACAAACACAGTGAGGCACTGAATAAGTTTTGACAGGACCTAATGCTCCACCCACGTCACCGTCACTTCCACCTGACACCACAACCACCCGCCATGCAACTCGGCATTCTAACAAAATCAAACCCATCAGAGCACCGAGGACTGACCGATACAAGAACAGTGCTATTCCATCCATTGTCCGCACAATAAACTCGTTATAAATTTTAGACTAAGCATATCACTCTTATAATTACCATATTACTCATAAAAGTACTCAATTGTATTATTGTCAGTGTATCACTGCTATCTCAATAAACCTATTATTATTATTATCATTATTATTATTATCATTATTTACACACACACACACACACACACACACACACACACACACACACACACACACACACACACACACACACACACACACACACACACACACACACACACACACACACACACACACACACACACACACACACACACACACACACACACACACACACACACACAGTGACTCACTCATCTGTTGTTACTAAGTATCTAACATTCCACCATTCACAGTTTGCAGTTTATTTACTCTGCATTTGTACTTCATAGTCACTAAGTAAAATTCGTCCCCTTCTCCTGACCTTACCCTAAATTCTAGACACATTACGCTGTGTAACTTTGAAAGGAAATGAATCCGTGATATTATTTGCTTTAGTTTTACTAAATAATTAATTCATTAGACACACGTCAATAAATTTACTCCACATTTCTAAGCTCTGTCTGAACTCTAATTCTGTAAGCACCAGGCAGTACTCTACTACTCTGCTAGTCTATAACTGCATGTCTATATATTACTCTATAATCTATACGTTGTGCAATACACAAAACACATCCGCATCCACACATCCTCTGTAGAGTGCGGATGCGGATGCGGATGTATATTTCACCAAAAATGCGGAGGCGGATGTTCAGTTTATCACAACTACGGATGCGGATGCGGATGTGAATTAATATGCGGATGTTCCGCGGATGCGGATGGGAATATCCGATACATCTCTAATATATATATTGTAAAGGTGGGTGAGGAAGACATAAATCAGAATCCAAGTTTATTTCTGGCCAATAGCGATCTAGGCACCCGGGATCCCGTTTGCGAACCTGCCTTAGCCGTTCGCTGTTCGTCTGCTTCTCTAACAATTTTATAACTATTGTGAAAATTTCTGATGTTAGGAATTATGTACATATCGGTGATTTGAGAGTTGAGAGAAGGGTTTTTGTTTTTTATATAAAGGGCTTCTAATATACAATAAAATTGTTAGAGAAGAAGACGAACCGCGTACGTCTCAGGCAAGTTTGCAAAAGGGATCCCAGGTCAATGTCTAGATCCCTATTGGCCAGCCTCGCCCAATCACGTTCCTCATTTTCTCCCATGCTGTACCTTAGTTTCGTATATAAACTGTTCCCTTCTTTGCCTCCACCAGAACCTAAAGATGACCTATGTAGGTCGAAAGCTTGTTACAATAAAGCGTTCTTCGTCTACAAGAACTTTCTGTCTTTCGGACAACTTTTATGGGAGCTACCCATTGCTCACCGTTCCATCATTAGAGATGTAGAACTACTCAGCAAAAAAGTCGTGAAGAGAAGCTGCTGTGAACTTCAGTCAAAATTGTCTATATGAAAACCTGCTACTTAAATACACCAATATATATATATATATATATTTCTAAATAGAAATGTAGTAGCACATTTGTAGATAACACACAGGAACCCACAGTCGGAGAAAGAATACACCCCAGTTAGCCCCGCGTCTGAGTGAGGTCAACTGTCCACATCTCTTCTTACTGTAGTTTATAAGTCCCCTCTGTTCTCTTTCTTATGTACTTTCCTGAAGAGGGCTACAGTTGATAGCCGAAATATAGGATTATTCTTTATTCGAAGTTTATTCTTTCTCCGACTGTGGGTTCCTGTGTGTTATATATATATATATATATATATATATATATATATATATATATATATATATATATATATATATATATATATATATATATATATATATATATATATGTATATATGTATCAAGGACTACTATTACACAGGACGTGCGCACCCAGATCCCTGGGTCCGCTAGCGGAGGCCATTGCTTTCTTTGTAACCTAACATTTTATATTGGACAAATATATAAAAACTAGAAATCTAACATTGTATATAGTTTCTTATGCTTTGAAATGCCAATTTTAGCCGGACTTAATAGGTACTATTGTATGAGGTTAGCGGACACCAGGGTTGGTGATTTTTCTTCTTTTTTTTTTTAATATAAAAAATCGATTTTGTTTTAATCAGATATATTTGATTTAAATGTATATATTTTTTTTTTCTAGATTTTAAATATTGTGGTATTGCTATCTGATATGCAATCTGATTCCTAAAGGACATTTTTAACATATCAGTATAAGGAGCAGTGTTGTATAGACTTGCCACAAGTATACAAGGAACGGTATAAGCCGTATGTGAGGACAGTATGCTCAGGTTCACTCGATTCCTCCAAGAGTTTTCTCATCTTGGTGACATTTGCTGCATTGTCTGTCACAACACTTCCAATGTGACAACCAAAATCTTGTTCAGCCTTCTTGATCGAATTTTGTACAAGTTGTAGAAGATACTCAGCAGTGTGAGGTTTCCCTGATGTGTCTATTGTGTCAACTAAATAAATCTGACCAGTGGATGGTGTTAGAGTGACACATATTATGGGCTCATTATGGATGTTAGACCACCCATCAATTGAAAGACATACAGTTTCATTATTCAGGTCCTCTGCATACTTTTTATATTCGTTTTCATACACAAGATCCAAGTACTTATCAGTAATATCTTTTCTGAATGGAGAAATATAACCTGGCCTCAGGTTTTGAACCATCTTGAGAAACTGAGGATGCTGAACAAGACGAAATGGTGAATTTGTAGCAAATATAATTCTTGCAACTTCTTTGTCGAGATTTTCCTTTTAAGAGGCTGAAGTTTTTATAATAAATCTGTCCAGAGATGTTGATGACTTTCTTTTAGATGAAAATGATTTAGCAGAAGTGGCGCGTGTGGAGGAGTCTGATAGTGACCTTTTTAATGGTGGAGTCAGGTTTGCAGATAATTCAAGTGGAGCCGGTGATGAAGGGATTGAAGCTGTTGATACAGATCCTGAAATGGAAACAGAATTTTTTAGCATATTGCACAATTTATAAATGAATAAATAAATGAATGAATACAGTGTGATTTAGGCTACATTTGAATACAGTAGTAATTTTTTTAGATAATGATCATATTCACACAAGCCACTAAATTATTTGGAAATAATTAACAGGATATGAAATAGGTGGGCTTGGAATTCAGCCCACACAGGATTCAGTCCACTTTTAAATTCAGTAAAAATAATGGGTTAGTTGGGTTAGGTTAGGCTAAATCCCTTTGGGCTGAATCCCATGTGGACTGAATTCCAATGGAACCTTTGAAATATATAGTGGTGGGCAGCGATAAATTTTCCGATAAAGCGATAACGATAAAGCGATAATTTTTTCCGCTAAGGCCTATAACGATAAAACTATAAATTTCCAAGATACCTTAAAGCGATAAGCGATAAATCCTGCAATAAATCCAAAAATACTCTATTTTTGCTACTTATGCATTTAAAAAACCTCTTTTTACACTTAAAACACCATATATTACTTAATAAAAGACTAAAGGACCCGAAATTAACATTTCATTACTTTATAACAACATTTAATGAAGACAAATTAACAAAACTATCACAGCACAACATCACAAACACAAATACAACAATTTAAAACATCTCCTCATCCTCCTCATCCACCCCCCTTGGCACCTTGAACTTCTGCTTGAGGAGGTGGAGGTTTCCCTTCAGAAACACCAGGTGCTCAAAGTTGTCCTCACTGAGGCACGCCCTCTTTGGCCTCAGGACGTCCCCAGCTGTGCTGTGCTGATCACGTGGGACAACTTGTAATAGTTTGTCAGAGCGGCCATCTTGTCTTTGATGATCTGCAGCTCCTGGCTCGAAATACTGCAGCCACCCGCAATCACAACGTCTCCCTGGTCACTGGCCTGGCTGCCAGGGCGGCTGTCCTCTGGCTCACTGCCCAGGGACATGAGGGAGCTCGAGCGGGAGATGGTGGGAATGTCCACAGATCCCGAACTCCCGGAAATGTTCCGCTCCCTTTCCTGAGTCACATCACTGCTGCTGGCCTCCCTTTGGACTGAATCCCATGTGGGCTGAATTCCAATGGAACCTATGAAATATATTACACAATTATTTGGATGATGGAGAACATAAACACCGGGGAAGGCTCGGAACCCTAACCACCCTAACGTTTCGTTCGCGTAGAACTTCTTCAAAGAAGTTAGGGTGTTTAGGGTTCCGAGCCTTCCCCTGTGTTTATGTTCTCCATCATCCAAATAATTTGTCTAAAATACTTATCAATATTACACAATGTTGGATGAAATGAATAACAATCATCTAGGCCCCAAAGTTGAGTGGATACAGTATATTTTAGTGATATAGTCATTACCCAAATTTAGAAGTAATGAAGTTGAAGTATCATCCCTTCAAGCCTTCACATTCTTATTGCACATGCTCTCCATTGTTCACCAAATTTATATAGTTGCGTATGAAAAGGGAGAAATGCACACAATATAAGTAAAATTATTTACCTGGGTCATCAATTTCTTCTTCTGTATGCTGTGGCTGACCTTGGCATTTATCTCTGTGAGATTTTAATCTTGACACAATGCCCTGTAGTTCCTGGCTGCAGTCTTTGCATTTAGCTCGGTACCCTTTGCCAGAAGTTGTTGGTAGTTTTTCAAAATAATTCCAGACAGGATAATTTTTTTCTGCCTGAAGGAACCACTCTGCCGGGTCCAGAAGACATCCTTAATGGTTGATTACAGCAGCAACTGACTCAGTGAGAAGCTGCTTGCCTAGAACTAGTTTCAACAAGAATCTTGTTGAAACTTGTTGTGGGCTGCACAGTGATATATACCACATGTAGGCTTATACCGTTCCTTGTATACTTGTGGCAAGTCTATATAACACTGCTCCTTATATTGATATGCTAAAAATGTCCTTTAGCAATCAGATCGCATATCAGATAGCAATCCCACAATATTTAAAATCTAAAAAAAAAAAAAAAAAAAAAAAATCTATTAAAAATCAAATAAATCTGATTTAAATATAAAAGATAGATTTATTTTCTATTAAAAAAATCGCCAACCCTGGTGTCCACTAACCTCTTACAATAATACCTGTTAAGTCCGGCTAAAATTGGCATTTCAAAGCATAACGGTGCCTTAAAGATAGTTTCTTATTTCACTATAAAAGTTTATACTAACTTAAACTGCATTGAATAAGTCAATAGTTGATATATTTGTCCTATATACAATGGTAGGTGTCTAGTTTTGATATATTTGTCAAATTTAAATTGTTAGATTACATAGAAAGCATTGGCCTCCGATAGCGGACCCTGTTTTCTGGTTGCGCACGACTTGTGTAATAGTAGTCCTTGATATATATATATATATATATATATATATATATATATATATATATATATATATATATATATATATATATGTATACTTATATATATATATGAATATATGATATATATAATATATATATATATATATACATGTATATATATATAGATATATATATATATATATAGATATATGTATATATATATATATATGTATATGTATATATATATTAATATATTATAAATATATATATATATGTAAGTATATATATGTATATATATATATATATATATATCTAAGTATATATATATATATACATATCTATATATACAATATATATAAATATATGTATATAATATATATATATATATATATATATATATACACATATATATTAGCCAAATTACCCACGAGTTGCTGCGAGTTCGTGAATCATCCCTAACCTAACCATACCCCACCTAACTTCAACCCTTAAACCTAACCAAAATATATATTTTTTAAATGAAACATAATTATCCAAGTACCTGGAGTGATAGGGTATCAGAATATATAAGGTTATGGGGGTCTATCTGCAAAATCCTAGGAGGAGTTCGTGAACATTCAAACAAACAAACAAACAAACAAATTGACAGACAAATGAAAGATAGTAATCCAAGTACCTTGGGTTATAAGGTTTCAGAATATACATGGTTATAATGGTCTCTGCAAAAATTTAGGAGGAGTTCGTGAATAATCTCGAACCTAACCATACCCCACCTAACTTTAACCCTTAACCCTAACCAAAATATATATATTTTTGAAAATTAAATATAGTTATCCAAATACCTGAAGTGATAGGTTATCAGAATATATATGGTTATGGGGGTCTATATGCAAAACCCTGGGAGGATTTCCTGAACAAACAAATAAACACACAAACAGACAGACGGACAAACGAAAGATAGTTTCCCAAGTACCTTGGGTTATAAGGTTTTAGAATATATATGGTTATAGGGGTCTATCTGTAAAAACCTAGAAGTAGTTCGTGAATAATAATTCACCTAACCAAAACCCGCCTAAATTTAACCCTTAACCCTAACCATTTGTTTTAAATGAAATATAGTTATCCAAGTACCTGGAGGGATAGGGTATCAGAATATCTATGGTTATGAGGGTCTATCTGCAAAACCCTATGAGGAGTTCGTGATCAAACATACAGACTATATATATATACATATATATTTATATATATATATATATACATATATATGTATATATATATATATATATATATATATTGCAGAAACTACAGGGAAATTAAAGTCGGAATACTAAACGTTTTCGTCTATTACGACATCCTCAGAGTACAAGAAAGAAAAAAAAAATAGAACACAATATTTATACAGAAGTAAGAAAACTGGGAGAGGTTATAGCCACATAAAACCTTCGGACATTATACATACATACACATTCAATTACACATGGAAATGTTAATGGTAATAATAATAATAAAAAAGAATACATACACACGTCACACACTCCACCCCTATCGGGAGGCTAGGACGGTGCTCCTCACAGAGGGCTTTGTAGCGTGGAATTTAATGAACCATACCCTTTTTTCAACTTCGCTCGTGGCAGGATTCGAACCCCCCTCACCTCGACCTTCGCCCCAATATATATGTATGTATGTATATATATGTATATATATATATATATACATATCTCTCTCTATGTATATATATATATATATATATATATATATACACATATCTCTATCTATCCAGATATATATATATATATATACATATATATATATATATATATATATACAGTATATATAATTTATATGTATATAAATACATATATACATATACATAATATATATATATATATATATATATATATATATATATATATATATATATATATATACTGTATATACTGTATATAAATATATATAAATATATATATATATATATATATACATATATATATATATACATATCTGTCTCGTTTCTCTTAGTCTCAGCTTGGCTGGTACTAGAGGCTGTGTTCCTTCTAATGCTTGGTAGTGCTTGCAGGTCTGATGATTGTATGTTGAGATTGGGGTTTAATTCTTTAATATATAAGGCTTCAAGTATGGGGAGGCGGCGTATGTCCGGGCATGTTGTGATGATCTCTGTGTTCTCTGTGAGCATTTGTCTCGAAATCGCGATATGGCAGCCCAGATGACTTTCTATGGAGAAATCATCTTACATCTTGCACGAGAGAATAAGTCTATCTTGCGTAATAAGGAGAATATCCTTAAGAAAATTCATCATGCTGAATTGTCTATCACTTTTAATGAAACATGTTTGAGAGAAGACCTCCTGCCCATATGTACCCTTAATATATATATATATATATATATATATATATATATATATATATATATATTTGTATATTTCGGCAGCAGGTTTTCCTGTAGACAGGTTTCATTGAAGAAAATAGCAATTGATGCATTGATGATCTTCTTGTGTAGAGTTTCAATACGTCTAACTATAGACTTGGCTTCAGGAGGTAAGTTTGCTATCGCAGGTCCAAAGGACATGATTCAAACGCAGAAGGGTGAAGAGTAGCGTTTTACTGGAGCTTGACGTTTCGTACACTATGTACATTTTTCAAAAGCAATGACAAAAGGTCAGAATACATAGACTTATATAGTAAAGGAGAGGATCATAGTGAACATAAAGAGAACCAATAGGAAATTGTGGGTGAGGGAACCTATGGGAGAACGATGCGTCAGGGAGTAGAGGTCATCAGTCGCGTATTAGGCTTCGGGCGAAGCACATCTCTCCTGGAGGACGGTATGACCATGAATTCCTGTGACTGAAGGTTTAAGGTGGGCATGTTGGCTTGAATGAGGAGGGCCTCGAGGATCTGTAGCCGTCTTGTATCTTGAGCCTGTCCTATGATTTTAGTATTTTCAGCCATGGTCTATCTGGTAAGAATAGTGTTGTGGTGAGATTCTGTGTGTGTCTTAGGTGTACCATTTTGTAAGTGTAATGTAATTCTTCTAGAGAGTTTAGTAGTGCAGTATCCTATGTATGAAGAATGAAGGGACTCACAGTTCCCTTGTTTACAGGAGAATTCATACACTAGATGGCTGCGTTGCAACTCAGAAGGAGCGGGGGAAGGGTTATTCTTTAGTAGGAAATTCGAAGTTTTCTTGTTTTTGTAGTAGATGACGAAGTCCACCCGGTCGACAGGATTGGCAGGTTTGACATGACGTTTGATGATTTGCCTGATGATTTTCTCTTCTGTTTTGTACTCTGTAGTCATGTGGGATTTGTAGAATAATTTGATGTTTTGGCCTGAATTGGGGAGGACTGGAGCTTGGTCGTACCATTTGTTGATTTGCCTTTTAATGACCTTGGAAATGTCTTGGTTGGAATAGCCATTATTTACTAATACTTGTGTGGCTCTTTCAATTTCTAGATTAGCACTTTTCCAACTGTTGCAGTGCGTGAGAGCCCTTCTGATGTAAGCGCTGATGGTGGAGTCTTTAAAGCGTTGGGGGCACTCGCTTTTCCCATTAAGACACAGGCCCGGGTTGGTGGGTTTGGTGTGTACGGAAGTGTTGAAATGTGCCTGGTTCTGTGCTACGAGTACATCAAGGAAAGGAAGTTTACCGTCCATCGGGTGCCATGACCTCCGCAGGCCCGAGGAGTCAAACTGGGGCAGAACGACGGCGGACTCCAGAATTCCCGGTTTCAGGGGAAACCCCGGGTCCCAGGAAAAACCCCACGGACCCCAGGAGAGCCCCCGGACCCCAGGAAAACACCCGGCCCCAGGAGAACCCACGGACCCCAGGAGAAAACCCGGACCCAGGAGAACTCCTCCGGGGACCAAGAGTACCTCCCAAGGTCCAATAGAACCTCCCGGGGTCCAAGATTACCTCCCTGGCACCAAGAGAACCTCCTTGGCCCCCAAGAGAACCTCCCTATTTTCAGCAGGACCCTCCTGGTCTTAGGAGAACCTCCCGGGACAAAGAGAACCTTCCAGATTCAAGAGAACCTCCCAGGCCCAAGAGAATACTACCCCCCCACACAGTCCTTAAGAAAAAAAAAGAAAAAAAAGAAGAGTAGGTGAAAGAGGAGGAAGAGGATGTGCAAGAGTAGTAAAAGGAGGTGAAAGAGGGGGAAGAGGAGGTGGAAAAGGAGGAGGAAGTGCGAGAGGAGTGAGAGGAGGTGAAAGAGGGGGAAGAGGAGGAGGAGAGGAGGAAGAGGTAGAAGAAGACGTGGAAGAGGAGGTAGAAGGAGGAGGAAGAGGAAGGAGGTGAAAGAACAGGTAGAAGAGGAGGTGTAAGAGGAGAACGAGGAGGAAGAGAAGATGGTTGAGGAATAGGAAGAGGAGGTGAAAGGAGGGAAAAGAAGGTGGAAAAGAAGGTGAAAGAGGAGGTGAAAGAGGAGGAAGAGGTGCAAGAAGAGTAAGAGGAGGTGCAAGAGGAGGATGAGGAAGTGCAAGAGGAGCAAGAGGAGGTGAAAGATGGAGAAGAGGAGAAGGTAGAAAATAAGGAAGAGGAGGAGGTAGAAGAGGAGGAGGTGGAAGAGGAGGAGGAAGGAGGTGAAAGAAGAGGTGGAAGAGTATCCATAAAGGCCCTGTCACAACTTTCGGGATTGTGACACACCATCCATTCCCAAATTCCACGTCTGTTTTCAAACCATAATTTGCAAATACTTTCGTTCAAGGACCTAGCCGATATAATAGGCTTTATATTTGTACTTTCGTTCCTATAAGTTGTCATTTCCTCTATTCTGTGAAATTGCCAGAATTTTTAGAATCTTTAACAACTACTTGTTATTTTACTCACCATTATTCTTATTGTCTGTAACACCAATTTGGCCATTAGTTGTAGACCATTAACGAGTTTAAAGAACTGTCTATTCATAGGAATTTCCCGTCCTTTGTACACGGTACCCATTTATGACGAAATACAGAGATGTCACGAATGTTTAATGGTTGAACCTTGAGTATGTCAACCTTGTGAATTTATTGTTCCACCATGTAATTATAAATTGGTGTCTTGTGTACAAATTAACATTTCAACTAAGCATTACCTTGTGAATTTGTTTCAACGGTTTGAAATTTCAATGCCTGCGCACTTGCCACCTCTCATATAAGTTATGTAATTAGGTTAGCTGCTTAGGTTAGATAGGATTTATAATTTTCTCTCGTCTCTAGTGATTGTCTTAAAGGGATTGCTAGAGATGGATCAACTCTTACAGGCACATTATACACCGTACCCTTCGGAGGCAATGATTTGAAACTAAGAAACTTGGCACCATTGCGCAATTCCCCGCCGTGCCCGGCTCTGGAGGCGTCAGTTCCATAAGAAGCTGGGAAGAGGTCGAGTGTGTCTTAGGTATTCCGCGAAGAAGCTCGCATTAACCACATGGAGTGGTTATTAGAACTTTCCATTACATTCCTAACTCACGTGA
>NW_027467713.1:2967166-3012166 GCF_046742065.1 Oratosquilla oratoria
CTTGTTTTTGTTTTGGAACATATTTTTCTCTTCCTTCTTTATAAATTTTTGTCAAAATAGTCCATTTCTCTTCTACTGTTATTTTCTCTTTGTGTATCCTTTCCTAGTGTGACTTTTTTGATAGAATTCTCTTATTTTATAAATAAAAAAAATCCATACATCAATCTTCCCTACCTATATTGTTCGTTTTTTCCATGTATTTTTCCTCATTTAGTTCCAGTTCAACCAATATGTGGTCATTTTTACTTATTGGTGTTCTCTCTCTTCCTATTCAATCTTGTCCACTATTTCGGGTTCTGATGTGATTATTAAGTCCAGTCTCGATGGTTCTTCCTCATTTCTATACCTAGTATTCTCTTGAATCCATTGCGTCATTGTATGTCCTATGATTATATCAAGTAGTACATTTCCCCATAGGTCGTCTCCACCCTTCACTGTCATCTCTTCCCAGCAGATTTCTTTACAATTAAAGTCACCCATTATAACTATTCTTCCTCCATCTTCCATTATGTTATCTAGTGTTATCCTTGTGTCTTCTAACATATTTTTGTGTTCTCTCTCTTCCTACGAAGCCGTTTTAGGAGGCACATAATTTACCACAAACTTCCTGCTCTTCCCATCCCTGTCCTATACTTCAGTCATAATCATCTCTACTCTATTCTTTCCATTTGTGACATTCCTCATATCTATATCCTTCTTTATCAGGAACATAACTCCACCTCTTGTTTTACCTTTCTGTTTCTAATCCAATAATTATATGTACCATGTCTTACACTGTTGGGTGGTAGTGGACCTTTCAATTTTGTCTCTACAATTCCCATTATGTCCGGTTCTTTTTCCTTCAGGTAATCATTCAGTTCATTCAAGCCTGTTATTAAGCCATCTATATTTGTGTAAGACACTTTTAATTTTCTGTTACCTCCACCCTGTTTTCTGTTTCCCTTCCGTTTTTCTCTACTATAAACCATTTCCTCACTTTCATATCCACTACTCTCCAATATAATTTTTCTTTTTCTGACTTCATTCTGTTCTCGTTTTTTCCCCTTAGCTTCCATTCTTTTTGCTTTCTCATCCTCTCTTTCCTCTTTATTCACTTCTCTTTTTATCCATACCTGTTTATATCGATAATTTTTTTATATTCTCTGCTATCTTTTGTGATCTGAATTTAATGTTAATTGGTCCGGTCTTATCTGTATTGTATTTCCTTATTCTGTATATTTCTTCAATTTCTTTCCCTGTTTCTTGTTCATCTTCTTGAACTACTTCTAATATCTTGTTTACTTTTTCCTTCTCCTCTTGTAGTCCTATTTGGATTATGATTCTCTTCCATCCCTAATATAATTATACATTTATTTTTATCTGCTAAGTCTCTTACTATATTCTCCTTCTCTCTCATCACTTTAATAACTGTGTCCTTGGTTTGTTCTTTCATCTGTTGTTTTACTATATCTCTAAATTCAATTTTGTTGTTCTCTTGGACTTTTCTCCAACCCTGTACCTCTTTTGCTATGGACTCTTTATTCTCTTTATTCTTCTTCTTTAATTCCTCATTCTCATCCTTTACTTCTTTTAACTGTCTTTTTAATTCTTCTATTTCTTTGTTTAGGTTTTGGTTCTCCTTCTTTAGTTCTTCCAATTTATCAACTCTTTGTGTAATCCGTGTAAGTTGACTGAACCTAACCTCCCACTGTTCGTTCATTTTCTCTAGTTTTTCCTCTAGACTTGCTAATCGGGGAAGGTTGTCATCTCCTCCCTCATTAAATCCATGGAAATAGTTATCTTCACTTCCTATTGCGCTGCTCTTATCTATATTTCTAATTTTAACAATAACCTCTTCGACTTCATCTCTATTGTCTGCGCATATCTTGTTGACATTCCTTCTGATTTCCGGGGCCCTTTCGTCCCTTCCTCATTTCCTTCCATTTTCCTCAGTAATCCCTCCCCTTCTCCTTTTTCTTCACCTTTCCACTACACCACGAGTTTTCCCCTTCCATGCTAATACAACACAGGTACTCCCTCCTCGTTGAGATCCACATAAATTGAAGTTTTTCCTGGAGTTCCAATCTTCGCTGTCACTTCGACTGTCGTGTGTGAGTATGTGTATGTGTGTGAGTATGTCTGTGTGTCTGTGTCTGTGTGTGTGTGTGTGTGTGTGTGTTTGTGTGTGTGTGTGTGTATGTGTGTTTGTGTGTGTATGTGTGTGTGTGTGTGTTTGTATATCACTAGACAGGAAGAGAAACCTACACAGTAAGGACGGAGAGGCTGAAAAATGAGATCGGAATAAAAAAGACGCGAACAATGAAACGTAACAACGAAATTAAGTTTGCCAGACAAGCGCGATCCAACCCAAAGGTATTTTGTCATCTCTACAGAACTAAAAATAAGGAATGTATTGGCCCAATTAAAACTGAATAAAATGTCTTAATAGATTCAAAGGGAAAAATGAGCTAGGATTTAATAGATAGTTTCTCTCTATCTTTACAAAGGAGAATATTCAGAGAAAATGAGCGAAGATTTAATAAATATTTTCACCTTGATTTTTACAAAGGAGAAGATTCGGAGAAAAAATAATCTAGGATTTAATATTTTCTCTCGATTTTTACAAAGGAGATAGATATGATAATGATACCTGACTGTGAACTGAACATTAGTGGGGATGAGAGAAGTAGACTAACATAAACATTATCATGTTAGTCAGACAGATTGATAGGCTTAAATCTACGAAATCCGCCGGATCCAGACGATTTTTTTTCCAAGAGTGCTCAAAGAGTTTAATTTTGAAATCTGCGACCAGTTAACGGAAGTATTTAGCAAGTCCGTAGACACTGGATTCTTTCCTAAAGCCTGAATTTGGACTGAATAAAATCGGCTAACAGCATTAACGAACTAACACTTGTACAATGTCAACAACGTGGTCGTGGTGGTATGTATATACAATTATATGTACACACACACACACACACACACACACACACACACACACACACACACACACACACACACACACACACACACACACACACACACACACACACACACACACACACACACACACACACACACACACACACACACACACACACACACACACACACACACACACACACACACACACACACACACACACACACACACATATATATATATATTATATATATACGCAAGTGCATATATAGTTATATACAAGTACACATACATGCGTGTATATACAAATACACGTACATATACGTGTATATACATGTGTGCTTATACAAATGCATATATATATGTATATATATATATATATATATATATATGTACATGTATATATGCATATATATACATATATATATATACATATATATATATATATATACACACACACACACACACACACACACACACACACACACACACACACACACACACACACACACACACACACACACACACACACACACACACACACACACACACACACACACACACACACACACACACACACACACACACACACACATATATATATATATATATATATATATATATATATATACACTTATATATCCGTGTATATACAAATATACATATACAAACGTATACATACATGTATGTATATACAAATACTTATATACATATACATGTACATACATGTACATAGGTATATGCAAATATTCATACATACATATATCTATATATAAATATGTACACACGCACACATACGAATACATGAATGTATACGAGTGCGTGATTACACAACGCAATCTGCCCAAATCGTTCTTGTCCATCGGGTGCCATGACCTTCGCAGGCCGGAGGAGTCCAGACGGCGGACCGAGGCCCCCCCAACCCCCACCCACACCCAGAGGATGACCAGGTCGATGTTCCCCGAAGGATAAACCATGACCAGCAAAGAACCCACCCAAACCCATGAGAAACCAAAAAGGACCCAAAGGAACCCACCCGAACCCAGAAGAAACCCACCCGAAACCAGAAGAAACCCCAAAGGACCCAAAGGAACCCCCAATCTCAACCCTGGTCCTTGCAAAGAAAGCAAACCCTATGAGAACTTCGACACCTCGATCCCCCGGAAGCAAAAGAACCCAAATGAAACTCCGCCCCACCAAAAGAATCTAACCACAAAGGAAATCCTAGTTCCCCCAAAAAAGAACCAATAGCCCCGAAAAGAACTTCGAACTCAGGAGAACCCCCAAAGAAATCCCTGTCACAAAACGAACCTCCTGGCATAAAACAATCTCTATCCTCTTAAAGAACTCTGACCCCAAGAACATTCAAAGAACCCCGAACCTAAGGATCCCTGTCCTCTAAAGGAACCCCTGGTCTCCAAGAACCTACGGCCCCAGGAGAACCCCCGGCCCCAGAATCCCCGGTTTCAGGAGAATCTCTGGGCCCCAGGAAAAAAAACCACGGACCCCAGGGGAACCCCCGGACCCCAGGAGAACACCCGGCCCCATGAGAACTCCCCGGCCCCAGGAACCCTTCGGCTCGAAGAAAACCTCCAGGTTCCCGGGGAACTCTGGCCTTCAAGAAAACCCCGGCCCCAGGGACCCAAAGGTAATCACGGCCCCCAAAAGAACCCCTGGCCGCAGGAGAACATTCCGGGGTCAAAGAGAACCTCCCGGGGACCAAGAGAACCCCCCGAGTCAAAGTGAACCTCCCGAGATCCAAGGAAATCTCCCGGGGTCCAAGAGAACCGTCTGGGGTTCAAGAGCAAGAGAACTTTTCGAGGACCAAGAGAAGCTAGTGGGGGTCCAAGATAATTTTCCGGGGTCCAAGGTAATCTTTCGGTGTCGGGGTCCAAGGGAACCACCCGGGTCCAAGAGAACCACGCGGAGTTTAAGAGAACCTTCCGGAGACTAAGAGAACCTTCCGGGGACCAAGAGAACCTTCCGGGGACCAAGAGAACCTCAGAGAACCAAGAGAACCTCCCGGGATCCAGGAAAAATTCCCGGGGTCCAGGAGAACCACCCAGGGTACAAGAGAACCACCCGGGGTCTAATAGAACCACTCGGGGCCCAAGAGAACTACCCGGGGTCTAAGAGAACCTTTCGGGGTCCAAGAGAACCTTCCGGGGTCCAAAAGAACCACCCGAAGTCAAATAGATTTTACCGGGGTCTAAGAGAAACACCCAGGTTCAGAGATAATCTTTCGGGGACCAAGAGTACCTCCCGGGGTCCAAGAGAGCCTCCCGGGGTCCAAGAGAACCTCTCTGGCCCCAAGAGAACCTCACTGGTTCCAGAAGGATCCCCCCTGGTCTTAGGAGAACCTCCCGGGACAAAGAGAACCTTCCAGATCCAAGAGAACCTCCCAGGCCCAAAAGAATACCCCGGTCCTTAAAAAAAGAAAAAGAAAAAAAAAAAGAGGAAGAGTAGGTGAAAGAGGAGGAAGAGGAAGTGTAAGAGTAGTAAGAGGAGGTGAAAGAGGGGGAAGAGGAGGTGGAAGAGGAGGAGGAAGTGCGAGAGGAGTAAGAGGAGGGGGAAGAGGAGGTGCAAGAGGAGTATGAGGAGGTGCAAGAGGAGTAAGAGGAGGTGAAAGATGGGGAAGAGGAGGAGGAAGAAAAAGAGGAAGAGGAGGAGGTAGAAGAGGAGGAGGTGGAAGAGGAGGAGGAAGGAGGTGAAAGAAGAGGTGGAAGAGTACCCATAAAGGCCCCACCTCGAGACCTCCACCGGGGGAGCGCCCGCACGCCCACAGGGGAAGGGGTGGGGGTGGGGGGACGATCTCTCGCGCGATGAGTCGCCCAATCGCCCGTGGGCGCTGAGCTCCAAACTGTCGCCCTTTTCCTCTCGGGTTGATCGCCCCCCCTCCCCCCATCTCTCACCCCTTCTTTGCCTCCGGAGGGGGGGAGGGAGAAGAGGAGGAGGGTGGCTATCCCCCGAAGATGAATCAGTCTGGCGAACAAAAAAATAAAATGAAATAAAATAGAATAAGATAAGACAAAAAAAAAAAAAAATAAATAAATAGAAAATAAATGAATAAAATAGAAAGTAAAATAAAAGATAAAATAAAAAGTAAAATAGAAAATAAAATGAAATAAAAGAATAAGAAAATATATAAAAATAATAATAATAAAACAAAATAAAAATAAAATACTACTAATAAAAAAATAAAACAAACAAATGAGAAATAACAAATAAAAATAAAAAGGAAGTGAAAACATTATTGGGTTTCTTTTAAGAGTCACAAACCATTCGTTTTATTCATATAATTGATTGTTCCATGTACTTTGTCAACTGTTGCTAATTTGTGTCATTTAGTAAATACATATAAAATCCTTGCTAGATTAATTCAACATTCACCTTATTTTACTTCCTAACGTTGACTGGAACCAGTTCTCAAATATGGTTATGACAAATTCAAATATGATTTGCTAAATACGACATTCAGTTCTTAATGTTACAATAATAAATCAATACAGTAATAGACAAATAAAATAAAATAAATCAAATTCTACACCCATGAAATGGATCCACAGTCACTTTCAAAGAGATCTATGCGAAAACAAATGATTAAAGATGAAATAATTTTATCAGATAATCTTCTTATAGAGTACCTCTCTCCAACTCCAGTGTGTGTGCGTGCGCGTGTGTATGTGTATGTAATAACATCAGAATTAAGCAGACTGCAAGAGACCATAAGGCCTACACTAGGCAGCTCCAAATCCCCTACCACCTGTCATCCCCATCCATAGTTATCCAAGTCTTGCCTATTTCCTCCTTAAGTCTAAATTTGTCCAATCTAGATCCATTACTGCAAGTCCTGCCTTGTTGTCTTAATATGATGACCTTGTCTGGATCCCCCTAGTTAAAACCCTTGATCCACTTGAACACCTCTATTAGATCACCCTGCACTCTGCGTCTTTCCAGAGAGTGTAAGTCAAGGTGCCTAAGCCTCTCTTCGTAAGGTAAATTTTCGAGCCCATGTATCATTTTGGTCATTCTCCTCTGTATAGATCCTACCCAATTAACATCCATTCTATAAGATGGAGACCAAAACTGTGTATTATCATGTATTGATTTACGATTACGCAAACGCAACTGGAGTTAGTGAGCAAATGTTTTATTTTTTCACCTATCATATACTATATAAAATATCGAGAGAAATAAAAGAAATTGTAACATACATCTAGTATTCCTGTGTACGAGTTAAAAACATTATAAACACAAATTTTCAAGTTCGTAAAAGATATAGATATTTATGTTAGCAAAATAAAATACATTATATACAGAAGAAGGCCAGAACAGCAGAAATTCGGTTTCTGTAGGACTGGGATTTTTTTTTTTTTTTTTTTTTTTTTTTTTTTAAGGACCGGGGGTATTCCCTTGGTACTGGGAGGTTCTCTTGGATCTGGAAGGTTCTCTTTGTCCCGGGAGGTTCTCTTAAGATCAGGGGGGTCCTGCTGGAACCAGGGAGGTTCTTTTGGGGGCCAAGGAGGTTCTCTTGGGGCCAGGGAGGTTCTCTTGGACCCCGGGATGTTCTCTTGGAACCCAGGAGCTACTCTTGGTCCCCGGAAGGTTATCTCCGAACCCGGGTGGTTCTCTTAGACCCCGGGAACTTCTATTGGACTTCGGGTGGTTCTCTTGGACCCCGAAAGGTTCTCTTGGACCCCGGAAGGTTCTCTTAGACCCCGGGTGATCTCTTGGACCCCAGGTGGTTCTCTTGGACCCCGGGTGGTTCTCTTGGAACCCGGGTGGTTCTATTAGTGTGTATGTGTGTGAGGTCACTCCCGGGTTCTGCGCCAATCTGCTTCTCAGTCTTTGGGAACGACGCAGATTGGCGCCGAACCCGGGAGTGACCTCTCCGAGTACTGTTTCCGCCAACCTGTGATCTCTCCTAGTGCTCGTGCTCATACATGTGACCTCCTCCAGTTTCTACACGGTGATTTCTCCCCGTGCTTTTCACTTCATTTAAAATATGCTCCCTTTTCCATTCTTATTCACATAAACTGAGGCTGCAGAAATATCTACGAAACGTTTTGAAATTTAATTTGTTCTGCTTGTATTTTGTTTTTGCTGTATTCTTTGTACTCTTTTCTTGTATTTTGTTTACTGTGTGCTGTATTTTTGTGTTCATCATAACTTTTGTTTCCTATGAGTTTTGGAAATTTGATGTACTCCCTTTCCCCCTACCAGAAATCTACTTTTCGCAAGCTTGAGAGCTCACGGAAAAAGTTAATTAATAATTCTTTTTCTGTCGTTTTTAACAGAATATGGATCAGAGAGAATCTCCTGCCACGCTTCACCAGTATATATATATATATATATATATATATATATATATATATATATATATATATATATATATATATATATACATATTGGCTGTATGTTATTGTGGCAAATTAGCATGCAGTTGATACTTAAGGGTTTATATGGGGCGCCCCTACGGACCAGAGCGACATATCATTTTCTCTGTGATAGAGGAAATTATGACACTTTTATCATACTACGACTGACCCTCCGTTATGCTGCCCCCCAACCCCTTGTTATTGTCCTGTACCATTTCTTTGAATATTCTTTTTTTTTTCGCTAACTCTGTGGCGGGGGAAAAGAATGCCACCACCAAGTCGTCCCACTTCAGTCGTAAGAGGCGACAAGAAACGAAACGGGGGATAGGATTAGGAGTGCTGCTACCTGTAGCCCCAAAGGGGACATTCCTAAAAAAAAAAAAAAAAAAAAGTAAAGGCATAAGAGGGTTTAGGAGTTTTCCAACCAGTACCCTAAGGTTTGGGTCTTTTAATGTGCGTGGATGTGGTACAGATGAGAGTAAAAATGGAAGAGATAGGCAGTATGTTTGTGAGAAGAAAGATGGATATACATTTTCTGGTGGAAGGTAGATTGAGAGTGGAGAATAGGTGGAGAAAGAGGAAAAGGGCAGAAGGTAGGGAGGTACTTAGAATGAACTGTTTAAATGAGAAGGAAAAGGAGAAGGAGTATAAGAAGAAGCTGAGAGAGGAGTGAAGGATAGAGTGGGACTAGGAGTGAAGGAGGAATGGGGATGTTTGAAGGAGGGAGTCATAAGGTGTGCAAAGATGGTGTGTGGAACAAGGAGGGCGTTAGGAAATAGAAGGAAGGGTAGTGAGTGGTGGGATGAGGAAGTAAAGAAGGGTGTAGAAGAGAAGAAGCAGACTTTCATAGATTGGCTACAAATTAGGACGAGGGAGTCGTATGAGAGGTACAAAGTAAAGAAGGGAAGTTAAGCATAAGATAAAGGATGCAAGGAGGAGAGCAGATGTGAAATGGGGTAAGAGTATGACAGAAATTTTTTGAAAGTAATAAAAAGATGTTTTGGAAGAAAATTACAAGAGGAAGGGGAGGTGAATCAAGTAGAGAAGAAAAGGTAAAAGGTGCAGATAGAGAAATGATAATGGAAGAGAAGGCAGCGAGAGGATGGTGGGCAGAGTATTTTAGGAAGTTGCTAAATGTGAAGGAGGATAGGGAGGGAAAGGTAGTTGCAGTGGGAAGCGCTAAGAAAATGAGAGTGATGAGTGAGGAAAATGGAGGAGAAATAGGGAAAGATGAAGTGAAAGCAGCTGTTAAGATGATGAGAGCAGGTAAGGTACCTGGGTTGGATGGATGCCATGCCGAATGTTTGAAGAAAGGAGGTACAGTTATGGTGGACAGGCTGGTGAGGTTATTTAATATTTGTTTAAGAGAGGGTAGAGTGCCGGATGACTGGAGGAGTGCACTGTGGGAGGTACTGCAGATATATGGGATAGAAGGAAAGCTGTTAAGAGCAGTCAAGAGTTTTTATGAGAGTAGTAGTGCTTGTGTTAGGATTAGAAATGGAGAGAGTGAATGACTTGAGGTAAAGGTGGGACTTCGTCAGGGATGTGTTATGTCGCCCTGGCTGTTCAATCTATACATGGATGTGGTGGTGGGCTAGGTGAATGCAAGGGTTTGGAGATGGTTAAAGAAAATGGAAAAAAGTGGGAAGTAAACCTGTTGTTGTTTGCTGACGACACTGTAGCAGGATCAGAGAAGGGATTAAGAAAGTTGGTGACAGAGTTTGAGAAGGTGTGTAAAAAAAAAAGGAAGCTGAAGATAAATATGGGTAAAAGTAAAGTGATGAGATGTACAATGGAGAGAGTGACACCAGGCTGGGAGAGAGACTGGAGGAAGTTGATAGTTTTAAATACTTGGGTGTGAATGTGGCAGGAAAGGGAGGAGTGGGGTAGAATGTAGATTGAGAGAAGCGAGTAAATGCCTTGGTGGATTAAAAAGTGTAATGAGAAATAGACATCTGGGAATGGATACTAAGAGGAGGTTATATGAAGGAGTGATTGTGCCGACAGCACTGTACGGGGCAGAAACATGGAACATAAGAGAGGAAGAGAGAAGGAGATTGAATGTGTTTGAGATGAGGTGTCTGAGAAGTATGATAGGAGTTACTAGGCTAGATAGAGTGAGAAATGAGGAGGTGAGGAGGAGAACAAGGGTGGAAAGGGAGTTGGGAGATAGGGTTGATGAAAGAGTATTAGGATGGTTTGGACACATGGAAAGATTTGTAAAAGAGGTGTGGAAGGCGGAGGTGGAAGGAGTGAACATGAGGGGGCGTCCTAGGATGAGATGAATGGATGGTGTAAAAGTGGTATTACGAATGAGAGGAATGTCTGTTGAGGAAGGACGGGAGAGGACAGAAGATAGGGGTGAATGGAGAAGGGTTGTGTATAGATGATGCTGTGATGTATGAGGGGGAGTGGGTGGGGGATGAGGGGTGAGGAAGTATGTATGAGAAATAATTTGACGCAGCCCGAAGGGATTTCTCCCCGTCTTCTTCTTTTCTGCATGAGGGGAAGGAAAGGGGGGTCACCGAATTAATGAAGCGGCCTTGCTGTTGATGTGCTGTGTCTTGCGACACTGCTTCTGACTCAGGGCAGTGGAGAGAATGCAGGGATGACCCGTCATCCAGGAGGTGCCAAGATGAAAGAGAGGGAGTAGGGTGGAGGGGAGTGGAGTGTGTAGGGAATGGAATGGGTGGGAGGGGTTTCTATGCATTTTTTTTTTGGTTACCCCTCGGGTAAGGGGGAAAAAGCATTTGGTATATGTATGTATGTATGCACACACACACACACACACACACACACACACACACACACACACACACACACACACACACACACACACACACACACACACACACACACACACACACACACACACACACACACACACACATATATATATATATATATGTATATATATATATAAATATATATATATATATATATATATATATATATATATGCAAAGTAGACCACTTGGAAAAAAGAAACTAACGAAGCAGAGCGCTTTCGTATATTACATCTTCAGTGCAACAAGTACATAGTGATAGGAATACATAGACAATATATACATGATACAAAGGAACAAGGACAGTTTGAATAACCGTAGCGACCAATTGCACCTCCTTGTTCCTTTGTATCATGTATATATTGTCTATGTATTCCTATCACTATGTACTTGTTGCACTGAAGATGTAATATACGAAAGCGCTCTGCTTCGTTAGTTTCTTTTTTCCAAGTGGTCTACTTTGCATAAGTGAACACACGTACCCGTGTTCTTATTAGCATATATATATATATATATATATATATATATATATATATATATATATATATACATATATATACATATATATACATATATATACATATATATATACATACATATATATACATATATATATATATATATATATATATATATCATTACAAGGGAGGTAGCCAAAAAGAAAAAGGCATAAAATCATTCCCACCCATACCATCCCTAAATACACTCCACTCCCCTCAGCCCTCCCTCTCATCTTAGCACCTCCTAGATGACGGGTCATCCCTGCACCCTGTCCACTGCCCTGGGTCAGAGGCAGTGTCGCAAGACACAGCACATCCACAGCAAGGCCACTTTATTAAATCGGCGACCCCCCCCTCTCCGTCCCCTCATGCAGAAAAGGAGAAGACGGAGAGAAATCCCTTTGGGCTGCGTCAAATTTTGCTCACACATACTACCTCACCCCCCCATTCCCCCGCCCATTCCACCTCATGCATCACAACATCATCCATATACAACCATTCTCCATTCACCCCTATCTTCTGTCCTCTCCCGTCCTTCCTCAACAGATATTCCCCTCTTCCCCAAAGCCCCCTTCACCCCATCCATCCATCTCATCCTAGGACGTCCCCGCATGTTCACTCCCACCACATCTGTCTTCCATACCTCTTTTACTAGTCTTTCTTCACTCATTCTTTCCATGTGTCCAAACCATCCTAATACTCTTTCATCAACCCTATCTCCCAACTTCCTTTCCACCCCTGTTCTCCTCCTGACCTCCTCATTTCTCACTCTATCCAGCTTAGTAACCTCATCTCAAACACATTCAAACTCCTTCTCTCTTCCTCTCTTATGTTCCATGTTTCTGCCCCATACAGTGCTGTTGGCCCGTCACCGTTCCTAATGCCAGAAAAGACTGATGGAGGTCTTGTCGACACTAAGCACCTTCAGTGGGATTGACATTGACTGTCCCAAGATGTTCCGTCGTCTGGCAAATGTTCTTCTGAATGGGCTCCACAACCTAGAGAAAGGCCAGCGTAAACTTTACAACCAATGCATTCTACCAGCAATAATTTACGGGTGTGAGACTTGGAAGCTGACGAGGGCGATGGAAACAAAGCTAAGGACTGCATAGAGGAGAATGGAGAGACCAATGATGGGAATAACACTGAAAGACCGAAAGAGAGCAAGTTGGGTGAGAGAGCAGACCAGAGTGAAAGATATTATAGAGGCAGTAAAAGAGAGGAAGTGGAATTGGGCAGGTAAGTTGGTGCGAACGACTGATGAGCGATGGAGCAAGTGTGTTACTGAGTGGACGCCGCGAGATAGGAAGCGTGGAAGAGGGAGACCAGACAGAAAGTGGAGAGACGAGATCGAGAAGTTTGCAAGAGTGACGTGGCAGAGGATGGCGCGGTCGTGTGATTCATGGAATGCTATGAAGTGGGCCTTTGTTCAGCAGTGGACTCAGGGTGGCTGATTTGATTGAATGACACACATATATATATATATATATATATATATATATATATATATATATATATATATATATATATATATTCTGTTAAAAATCACTGCATACTCTGCATTGGTAATCTTCTTTGGACTTTCTATTCTCCTGAGTATTTTCTTCTCCGAAGCAGGGAGGGAAAATATATTTCCGAACGAGTCCATGTTTGGAAATAAAAACCAACATTTAGCGACGCTTCGCCTACACATGAGGCATCTTCTGGTAATTCTGTTGAAAACATTCCTTACAGGATTATGAATACAGAAAAGGAGACATAGAGGAGAGGTCAATGGTTAAACGACTCATGTTCTATGGGTGACACGGGATGCTCAAGAAGAGTTCTGTACCACACATATTTTGTTGAAAGTTGATTAGTGGCATATGGTCTCTGATAAAAACAGCCTCTAAACATTTCAGTTTCTTCCTGTTATTATTCATAACCAAAATTGAGGTGCTTTTATTTAGTTGGTCACGTGTAATGCTGCTATTGTGGGATTTTGTTAGATGTTTTTTCGCGCCATTTTGCATGTGTTGTGTGAGCCTCTGAGTTAAAGTTTGAGTGATATGGCCTACATACTTTTCTTTGCAAATCACACCGTTTTTGTATAAATCACACGAGTATTTATATACCACATTATTTTTCTTAAGTTTATCCGTGGTAGCTGCCATATTGTTTTTTCATCACCAGCGATGATGTTCTTGGGTTACGGTAATAAATTATAAAGTTTATTTTGTCCTCTTCGTTTCTAGGCTTACAATTTTTATGGATAATGTCTTTTAAAAAAAAAATCATCTTTTTTATACGCTGATGACATAGTATTATGATATTAAATTTTTATATTATTTTTCTTACCCTCTAATTCTTTATTCTTAGTGTTGGCTTTCTCCATATCATTTTCAATTTCTTTTTCGATGTCCCTCATTGCAAAGCCATTGTTAGTTAAAATTTGCTTGACTCTAATAAGTTCTTGGTGTAGTAGTTACCAACTAGAACAAATTTTAAAAGCTCTTGTGACATAGGCACGTATTATGCTAATCTTATATTTGGAGGGACATTCACTAGAACCGTTTAGGCACCTTCCAGAGTTTGTGGGTTTTCTATAGACAGTAGGGGTGAAAACGCCTTTTGTTCCATCTACCCAAACGTCGTATAAGGGGATTTAATTATTGACGCTCCCTTCCACCATAAAGCGTAGAGAAGAATATTCTTCAATTTTGTTTTTGATGTCATCAAGGTGTTTTTCTCCTTCTACGTCTACAAAAATGTCATCTATATATCTAAGATACAATTTAGGTGGTTTAAAAAGTGTAATGAGGAATAGGAATCTGGGAATGGATGCTAAGAGGAGACTGTATGAAGGAGTGATTGTGCCAACAGCACTGTATGGAGCAGAAACATGGAAAATGAGAGAGGAAGAGAGAAGGAACTTGAATGTGTTTGAGATGAAGTGTCTGAGAAGTATGATGGGGGTTACTAGGCTAGATAGAGTGAGAAATGAGGAAGTGAGAAGGAGAACAGGGGTGGAAAGGGAGCTGGGAGATAGGGTGGATGAAAGAGTATTAGGATGGTTTGGACACATGGAAAGAATGAGTGAAGAAAGACTAGTAAAGGAGGTATGGAAGGCAGATGTGGAGGGAGTGAACATGAGGGGACGTCCTAGGATGAGATGGATGGATGGGGTGAAGGGGGCTTTGGGGAAGAGGGGAATGTCGGTTGAGGAAGGACGGGAGAGGACAGAAGACAGGGGTGAATGGAGAATGGTTGTATATGGAAAATGTTGTGATGCATGAGGTGGATTGGACGGGGGAATGGGGGTGAGGTAGTGTGTGTGAGCAAAATTTTTTGACGCATCCCGAAGGGATTTCTCCCCGTCCTCTCCTTTATATGGGGGGGGGGGGGCGGAGAGGGGGGGTCGCCGATTTAATGAAGCGGCCTTGCTGTGGATGTGCTGTGTCCTGCGACACTGCTTCTGACCCAGGGCAGTGGACAGGGTGCAGGGATGACCTGTCATCTAGGAGGTGCTAAGATGGGAGGGAGGGTGGAGGGGTGTGGAGTGTTTTCGGGGATGAAATGGGTGGGAATGTTTTTGTGCCTTGTCCTTTTTGGCTACCCCCCTGGTAAGGGGGAAAAAAGCCTTGGTATATGTATGTATGTATGTGTACTTTAGAACTCTTCGGAGCATCCCGTGTCACACATATGCAGCGATTTTTAATAGAAAATGTATCGATGAAAACCTGCACCCTAGATTCATTATATATATATATATGTATATATATAATATGTATATATATGTATATATATATATATGTATATATATAATACCGTCTGGGGTATTGGTTGCTTGTTATTGTGGCAAAGTAGCATGCAGTCGATACTTGAGGGTCTATATGGTTACAAAAGAGGACAGGGGAGTCATAAGAGACGTACAAAGAAAAGAAAAGAGAAGTAAAGTAAAAGGTAAAGGAGGCAAAGAGGAGAGCAGATGTGAAATGGGGTAGGAGTATGACAGAAAAATTTGAAAGTAATAAAAAGATGTTTTGGAAAGAAATTAAGAGAGGAAGAGGAGGCGAATCAAGTAGGGAAGAAAAGGTAAAAGGTACAGATGGAGAGTTGATAATGGAAGAGATGGCAGTGAGGGGAAGATGGGCAGAATATTTTAGGGAGTTGCTGAATGTGAAGGAGGATAGGGAAGGAAAGATAGCTGCAGTGGGAAATGCGAAGAAAATGAGAGTGATGAGTGAGGAGAATGGAGGAGAAATAAGGAAGGATGAGGTGAAGGCAGCTGTAAAGATGATGAAAGCAGGTAAGGCACCTGGTCTGGATGGATGTCATGCAGAATGTCTGAAAAAGGGAGGTGCAGTGATGGTGGACTGGTTGGTGAGGTTATTTAATGTTTGCTGGAGAGAGGGTAGAGTACCGGAGGACTGGAGTAGTGCCTGTATAGTTAATCTTTACAAGGGAAAAGGGGACAAGTGTGAATGTAGTAATTTCAGAGGGATTAGCCTGTTGAGTGTAGTAGGGAAGGCTTATGGGAGGATCTTAATTGAGAGGATTAGGAGAGGAACAGAGGGAGTAATTGGTGAGGAACAGTGTGGATTTAGGACGGGTAGAGGTTGTGTAGATCAGATCTTTGTGGTAAGACAGATATGTGAGAAAGCTATAGTAAAGGGGAAGGATGTTTTTTGGGCTTTCATGGATCTGGAAAAGGCTTATGATAGGGTAGACAGAAAGGCACTGTGGGAGGTTATGCAGATTTATGGGATAGTAGGAAAGCTTTTGGGAGCTGTCAAGAGTTTTTATGAGAGTAGTAGAGCATGTGTTAGGATTAGAAATGGAGAGAGTGAGTGGTTTGAAGTAAAGGTGGGACTTCGTCAAGGATGCGTTATGTCGCCCTGGCTGTTCAACTTATACATGGATGGGGTGGTGCGAGAGGTGAATGCTAGGGTAGTGAGTCAGGGATTGGAGATGGTTAAAGAAAATGGAGAAAAGTGGGAGGTGAGCCAGTTGTTGTTTGTGGACGACACTGCGCTTGTGGCAGGGTCAGAGGAGGGATTGAGGAAGCTGGTGGCAGAGTTTGGGAGAGTATGTGATAGAAGAAAGCTAAAGATAAATGTGGGTAAAAGTAAGGTGATGAGATGTACAAGGGGTGAAAATGGCAGTAGACTGGAAGTGAACATTAAGGGAGAGCGACTGGAGGAAGTGGATAGTTTTAGATACTTGGGTGCAAGTGTAGCAGGAAAAGGTGGAGTGAAGGTGGAGGTAGAATGTAGATTGAGAGAAGCGAGTAAATGCCTTGGTGGTTTAAAGAGTGTAATGAGGAATAGACATTTGGGAATGGATGCGAAGAGGAGACTGTATGAAGGAGTGATTGTGCCAACAGCACTGTATGGGGCAGAAACGTGGAACATAAGAGAAGAAGAGAGAAGGAGTTTGAATGTGTTTGAGATGAGGTGTCTGAGAAGTATGGTGGGGGTTACTAGGCTAGATAGAGTGAGAAATGAGGAGGTGAGGAGGAGAACAGGGGTGAAAAAGGATTTGGGAGATAGGGTTGATGAAAGAATATTAGGATGGTTTGGACACATGGAAAGAATGAGTGAAGAAAGACTAGTAAAAGAGGTATGGAAGGCAGATGTGGAGGGAGTGAACATAAGGGGACGTCCTAGGATGAGGTGGATGGATGGGGTGAAGGGGGCTTTAGGGAAGAGGGGAATGTCTGTTGAGGAAGGAAGGGAGAGGACGGAAGACAGAGGTGAGTGGAGAATGGTTGTATATGGATGATGTTGTGACTGCATGAGGAGGAATGGGCGGGGAAGTGGGGGGTGGGGTAGTATGTGTGAGTAAATTTTGACGCAGCCCGAAGGGATTTCTCCCCGTCCTCGCCTTATATGCAAAGGGGGACGGAGAGGGGGGGTCGCCGATTAAATGAAGCGGCCTCGCTGTGGATGTACTGTGTCTTGCGACACTGCTTCTGACCCAGGGCGGTGGGCAGGGTGCAGGGATGACCCGTCATCCAGGAGGTGCTCAGATGAGAGGAAGGGTGGGAGGGGTGTGGAGTGTATTTAGGGATGAAATGGGTGGGAGTGTTTTTGTGCCTTTCCCTTTTTGGCTACCTCCCTTGGAAGGGGGAAAAATCCTTGGTATATGTATGTATGTATGTATGTATACATATATATATGTATATATAATGTATGTATATATATATATATATATATATATATGTAATATATACACACAAATGCATATATAGTTATATACAAATACACATACATATGTGTATATACAAATACACACATATACGTGTACATAAATGTGTGCTTATAGAAATGCATATATATATATATATTTATATATATATATATATATATACATATATATATGTACATGTATATATATATATATATATATATATATATATATATGTATATATATATGTATATGTATATATAATATATATATATATATATATATATATATGTACACATATGTTTATATATATATATACATATATATATATATATATATATTTAATAGGTATGTGTATAGACATATACATATACAAAGGTATACATACATGTATAAACAAATACTTATATAAACATACATGTACATATGTATATGCAAATATTCATATATACATATATCTATATATAAATATGTACACACGCATACATACGAATACATGCATGTACGTTAAAAACAATGTTCATGCTTGTGTTTTAGAGAAAGTGAAACAGGATGCATATGACAGTTTGTGGGTTGAGTTAACCCAAACAAATGGACAAAAAATGAATATAGGTGTAATATATAGGCCAAAGACATTATCATTAGCAGACGACAAACTGTTATTTCAAGAACTGTCTAGTTTCTGCAACCGGGATTTATTGATAATGGGTGATTTCAATTTTACTGACATTGATTGGATGACCCTTGAACATGGCCATATAGGTAGTCGCTTGATTGATTTTCTTGGTGACAATTACTTAATTCAGCATGTAAAAGAGCCCACAAGATATGGAAACTTACTCGATTTATTGATCACTAGCCGCGAAAGCATGGCAACTGATGTAGAAGTCGGTGAATCTGTTGCAAATAGCGATCACAACTTAGTCAGATTCAAACTCCTAAACAATTTTAGAATAGATACTTGTGCTTCTAAAATACCCGATTTCAGTATAGCTCAGTTCATAGAACTACGTCAGGAGCTTCAGCTTACAGATTGGGAGGAAAAATTAAACGAAAGGCCTGTAGATCAGATGTGGGAAATATTTCAAAATACGCTCACTAAGATGATTCAAACTTACATTCCTTTTAAGGACAGACGTCCCCCAAATCAGGCTCGCCCAAAGTGGCTCGACAAAGAAACTGAAAAAAGTATTGCTAAAAAGAGACAGGCTTATAAGAAATATAAGTGCTCGGGTGCATCTAATGACTATGAAAGTTATGTATCAATACAGAGAGATTTAAAAAAGACAATAAGAAAAAGAAAACGACAATACGAAATGAACATCGCTGAGAAATCCAAAGAGAATCCCAAAGAATTCTATAGTTACATTAGAGATAAAAAGGTTGTTAGGAATCACATTGGTCCACTATTATCTGCTGACGGTCAACTTGAATATTCAAATGAAGGAATGTGTAATCTCTTAAACAATTATTTTAGCTCGGTATTCGTAAACGAAACACCTCAAAGTGAATTCCAAACTGAAACCTGTGAAAAGTCTGGGGTAAACTTACTCACTACGGTAAATATAACAAAAGAAACAATTAAAAGGTGTATAGACAAACTCAAAGTTAATAAAACACCAGGGCCTGACGGTTGGCATCCAAGAATCTTAAAGGAAATGAAAAATGAGATTGTTGTTCCATTAGAAATTATTTTCAAGAAATCCATCATATCCGGAGATGTCCCAAGAGAATGGAAGCTAGCTAACGTTACTCCCATATTCAAAAAAGGTGACAAAAAGAAACCAAATAACTATAGGCCTATTAGTTTGACTTCGATCGTAGGAAAAATAATGGAAACTATCATCAGAGATGCTATCGAATATCATTTAGAAAGTAACCGTTTGATAAATGATAGCCAACATGGTTTCAGACGGAAACGTTCTTGCGTGACTAACTTACTCGAATTCTACAACACAGTTATCTCGAATTATGACAAAAGAAACAATATAGATTTAATATATCTAGACTTTGCAAAAGCTTTTGATACCGTCCCACACGAAAGACTACTTACTAAATTAGCTTTGCATGGAATAAGTGGTAGCCTATTAGGTTGGACTAGTAATTGGTTGAAAGGTCGAAAACAGAGAGTTGTTTTAAATGGAAAAACTTCTGGATGGAAAAGTGTTGCAAGTGGAGTTCCTCAGGGTTCCGTTCTTGGGCCACTTCTATTCATAGTATATATAAATGATATAGACCATGGACTAAAATCTACTGTTTCCAAATTTGCTGATGATACAAAACTGTGCGGAGTGGCAAATGATCACTCAAACCAATTAGATATTCAAGAAGATTTAGATAAATTACAGCAATGGTCTGAAAAGTGGCTAATGAAATTTAACACAAGTAAATGCAAGGTAATGCACATAGGTAAAAATAACAGCAAGTACGATTACAAGTTATTTGGAAATTCGTTAACAAAAGTGGATAGTGAAAAAGATCTCGGCGTAATTATCAGTAACGACCTCAAATCATCTAAGCAGTGTATTTCAGCCTCTGAGAAAGCAAATAAGATTCTGAGATTGATTGCGCGATCTTTTGATTTCAAAAGTCCATCACTCATTAACAAGCTATATAAATCGTTAGTTCGTCCACATTTGGAATATGCTGTTTCCGTATGGTCACCGAATCTCATTAAAGACATTGACAGACTGGAAAAAGTACAACGGCGAGCCACAAAACTGATGCCAAATATCAAAAATAAATCATACGAAAATCGACTTAAGCACATGAATCTGTTTTCCCTAAAAAAGCGTAGACTCAGAGGTGACTTGATACAGGTCTTTAAGATTTTAAAGGGAATTGACAACATCAAAAGTGACCAAATTTTCACATTGAATGAGAATCAGACAAGAAACAATGGTCTCAAACTGTCCGGAAATAGATTCAATTTGGAAGTAGGTAGAAACAACTTTGCCAACCGTGTGGTTAATGAATGGAATAAACTTCCTGCACAGGTAGTGCAATGTAGTTCAGTTCGAAGCTTTAAGAATCATTTAGATAAATACCTAAGTAAGATGCTGTAATTATTATAATTTATGTTATATTATTTGTTTTTGTTTTGTTATAATTTGTCTGTCTGATTTTCATTTATTATTAGTTATATGTCAATTTATTATCATTTACTATTTACCTGTTTTTTTGTTATTCAACTATACCAATGCATTTATTTATGTATTTTAATTGTTATTTACATTGTTATAGTTTTAATTTATTATTAATATGATTTTTTTTTTTTTTTTTTGCATCCGACCTAGATATGGACCAAAAGGTCTCCTGTCGGCATGCTCCGCCTTTGTAATCCTTTGTAATCCTTTGTATACGAGTGCGTAATTACACAGCGCAATCTGCCCAAATCGTTCTTGTCCATCGGATGCCATGAGCTCCGCAGGCCGGAGGAGTCCAATTGGGACAGAACGACGGCGGACCGAGGTCCCCCACCCCACCCCCACCCAGAGGATGACCAGGCCGATGCTCCCCGAAGGATAAATCCCAACCAGGAAGGAACCAGCCCAAACCTAGGAGAAACCCCAAAAGACCCGAAGGAACCCACCCAAACCTAGGAGAAACCCACCCAAACCCAGAAGAAACCCACCCGAATTCAGGAGAAACCCACCCAAAACCAGGAGAAACCCCAAAGGACCCAAAGGAACACCCAATCTCAACCCTGGCCTTCGCAAAGAAATTAAGCCCTATGAGAACCCAGACCCTCGAACTACCGGAAGCAAAGAAACCCAAATGAAACTCCGCCCCCACCAAAAGAATATGACCACAAAGGAAATCACAGTTATCCCCAAAAAACAACCCATAGCCCCAAAAAGAACTTCGAACTCAAGAGAACCCCCAAGGCAATCCCTGTCACCAAAACGAACCTCCGGGCATAAAAGAACCTTTAACCTCTTGATGAACTCTGACCCCAAGAACATTCAAAAGAACCCTGACCCTAAGGATTCCTCCTGTTCTCTAAAGGAATCCCTAGTCTCCAAGAACCTATGGCCCCAGGAGAACCCCCGGCCCCAGAATCCCCGGTTTCAGAAGAAAACCCTGGCTCCAGGAAAATCCCCCATCCTCAGAAGAACCTCCTTACTCCAGGAGAACCCCCGTACCCCAGGAGAACACTCGACTTCACGAGAACCGCCCGGCCTCAGGAGAATCCCCAAGGCCCAGGAGAAGCTCCCGGCTCCCAGGGAACCCCTGACCTCCAAGAAAACCCAGGCCCTAGGGACCCAAAGATAATCACGACCACCAAACGAACACCTGGCCACAGGTCAAAGAGAACCTCCTGTGGTCCAAGAGAACCTTCTAGGGTTCAAGAGAACCTTCCGGGATACAAGAGAAGCTTCTGGGGGTCCAAGATAATCTTCCGGAGGCCAAGATAATCTTCCGGAGTCCAAGAGAACCTTCCGGGGTCTAAGAGAACCTTCCGGGGTCCAAGAGAACCACCCAAGGTCCAAGAGAACTATCTGGGGGCCAAGAGAACCTTTCGGGGACCGAGAAAACCTTCCAAGGACCAAGAGAACCTTCCGGGTGCCAAGAGAACCTCCCGGGAACCAAGAAAACCTCTCGGGAACCAAGAGAACCTCCCGGGGTCTAAGAGAAAGTTCCGGGGTTCAAGATAATTTTTCGGAATTCAAGAGAACCACCCGGGTTCCAAGAGAACCTTCCAGGGTCTAATAGAACCACTCGGGGTCCAAGAGAGCCACCCGGAGTCCAAAAGAACCTTCCGGGATCCAAGAGAACCACCCGGGGTGTAATAGAAGCCCAGGGTCTAAGGGAACCACCCGGGTTCAGAGATAATCTTCCGGGATCCAAGAGGGCCTTCCGGAGACGAAGAGGACCTCCTGGAATCCAGGAAAACCTCCCGGTGTCCAACAGTACCTCCTGGGGTCCAAGAGAACATACCTGACCCCAAGATAGCCTCTCTGGCCCCAAGAGAACCTTCTTGGCCCCAAAGAGAATCTCCTTTGCCCCAAAGAGAACCTCCCTGGTCCCGAGAGAACCACCCTGGTCTTAGGAGAACCTCCCGGGACAAAGAGGACCTCTCAGGACATAGAAATTTCCAGATCTAAGATAACCTTTTGGGTATAAGAGTACCACCGGTCCTTAAAAAAAAAAAAAAAAAACAATGTTATGCTGTTCTAGCCTTGCTCTGTATATATTGTATGTACTTTATTTTGCTAAAGTAAATATCTATAGCTTTACGAACTTGAAATTTTGTTTTGTGTTAATAATGTTTTTAACCCGTACACAAAAGTGCTAGATGTATGTTATCATTTTTTTATCATATTTATTTTGCTCGATATTTTCTGTAGTATATAATTATTGACAAAATAAAACATTTGCTCACTAACTCCAATTGCGTTTGTGTAAACTTAAATCCATACACAAGAATACACAGTATTGGTGTCCGTCTTATAGAATGGATGTTAATTCACTAGAACCGGTAGAGGAGAGTGACCAAAATGGTATATGGGTTAAGAAATTTACCTTACGAAGAGAGGCTTAAGCACCTTAACTTACACTCTCTAGAAAGACTTAGAGTGCAGGGTGATCTAGTAGAGGTGGTCAAGTGGATCAAAGGTTTTAACAAGGTGGATCAAGACAACAAAGCAGAACTCGTGAGGAAAGGAAAGTATTTCACCAAAAGAACCTTCTGGTTCTTCCTTATAGTGAGAAATTTGTTGGACTGCGTAATATTCTCAAACAATTCAATATCAACTTGGTTTTCACCTGAAGTAAATGAAGGTTATGTTTACTCTATTCCATGCCTTAAATGTAAAAAAAATTATATTGGCCAAACTGGCAAAGACTTACAAACAAAGATAAATCAACACAAGTATAGTGTAAGGAGTGGACAAATTTCCAGTGCCCTTTTTGTTCATGTAAGAGACCACAACCATCCTAGTGACTGGGATAATTCTAGGAAAATAATTTCTTGTAGGTCTTTATTAGAAAGAAACATTATCGAATCCAGTCATATTAAGCATACATTCGATACAAATATCAATTTAAGTTTAGGTTTATATAAACTTGATGTTTTTATTGTTAAGAACATTGTAAAAAATACTCCAAGTGTTACCAGGCCCGGGTGATGTAAAGTCACATGATCAAATGTCCTTAAATGTAAAAACTTCTCAACCTGGTTATGAAGCATCTTGAGTGTCATTACCATGTTCCCTACTACTTTATATATATATATATATATATATATATATATATATATATATATATATATATATATGCACCTATGTCTCTGTCACTTTGTATTCGTTGATAATGTCTTAAGTAGACGAAAACGTTCGAACTAAGTTTCTTATTTCCCAGTGTTTTTTTCTGCAAACTATTTTTCACGTGTGCCTTGTGAATTACTGCAATATATATATATATATATATATATATATATATGTATATATATATATATATAGATATAAATGTATACACATATATATACTTATATATATATATATATATATATACATGTGTGTGTGTGTGTGTGTGTGTGTAATAATGATAATAATAATAATAACAATAATAATAATGATAATAATAATAGGTTTATTGAGATAGCAGTGATACACTGACAATAATACAATTGGGCACTTTTATGAGTAATATAGTAATTATTAGAGTGATATGCTTAGTCTAAAATTTATGATGAGTTTATTGTGCGGACAATGGATGGAATGGCACTGTTCTTGTATCGGTCAGTTCTCGGCGCTCTGATGGGCTTGATTTTGTTTGAATGCCGAGTTGCATGGCGGGTGGTGGTGGTGGGAGGTGGGAGGAAGTGACGGTGACGTGGGTGTAGCATTAGGTCCTGTCCAAACTTATTCAGTGCCTCACTGTGTTTGTCGGACAATCTTGGCAAGCTGAGGGTGGTGAGGGCGTGTTCGTATCCCTCATACTGATTACCCAAGATAATTCTGCACGCTCTTTTTTGCACTTTCTCTAATTTGCTCCTCTGTGTGATGTTAAGTGATGATGACCAGGCTGGGGAGGCGTACATGAGGGTGGGGAGTACGAAGGTGGTGTAGACTCCCTTTAGATCTGGTGATGGGGGTACCAAGGGACTTCAATCTGCGCAGCATGAAGAGTTTGTAAGAGGCTGTCCTGATGATGTTGTTGATGTGCTGGTTCCAGTTAAGGTGGTCGTCTATTGTGATGCCTAGTAGCTTGGCGGACTGGACCACTTGAAGGGAATGGGTTCCTAATGACAGTTGAGGTGGTGCCACCGCCTGTTTGGATGTACAAACATGCATGACCACGGTCTTGTTGTGGTTAACTGTCACATTCCTGCTCTCAGTCCACGTTTTGAGGTTGTCTAGGATGTTTTGTAGTGGAGAAAAGTCAGGCTGCCTGGTGTTGATGGGAATGCCAACTGTACAGTCATCGACGTATTTCCATCTATGTTGGGTGTCCATTAATGCGTCATTTATGAGGATGAGGAAGCACAGTGGTCCCATCTTGGTCCCTTGGGGGACCCCACATGTTAGAGGGTGGAGGGAGGATGTCGTTCCCTGGTACCTCACTACCTGTTGACGTCCGGTCAGGAAGTCGGCTAGCCATGCTACCAAGTGTGGTTGGATCCCCAGTTGTATGGCTTTGGAGATGATGATGTTATGGTCAACAAGGTCAAACGCTTTCTTGAAGTCAATAAAGGTCAAGGCTAGAGAAGTATTGCGCTTGTCTAAGTGGCTGTGCAAGAAGTCCAGAAGATTAACAAGATAGTGAGTTGTGGAGGAGGATTTCATGTTGCCATACTGTTTTATATCGATTTGATCTTTAATTTTGTTGTATACTGAGTCAAAAACAAAACCCTCACATATAAGGCTTGGGATTGGGGTGATAGCAATAGGTCTAAGGTCGCTTAGTGACTGTGGGTTTGGACATTTGGGGATGGGAGTGATATATGAAATTTTCCAATCACTGGGGCAGGAGTTTTGACTCAGTGAAGCATTAATTATGGAGGAAAGTGGGAGGGCAAGTTCTGGGGCAAATTCTTTGTAGATTTTGATAGGTAGATCAGAAGGTGTTGTAGATCTGTTATACTTTAATTTACTTAGTTTAGTGGCAACGTCAGCTTTCTGGACAGGGGCAGGGGGTGAGGGAGAGGGGAGGTAGGCAGGTAGGCCGGAGAAGTTAAGGTGGGGTAAGGTCTGGCAGATAGAGGCGAAGTGAGTGTTAATCTCTTGAGCAGCTAAGTCAGGTGGTAAGTGTGAGGCGCAGGGCAGGTGAGAGGCTTGATTATTTTGTGTGTGTGTGTGTGTGTGTGTGTGTGTGTGTGTGTGTGTGTGTGTGTGTGTGTGTGTGTGTGTGTGTGTGTGTGTGTGTGTGTGTGTGTGTGTGTGTGTGTATGTGTGTGTGTGTGTATTTGTAATGTTGACAGGATGAAAAAGAAAGACAAGGAAATTTTGGGATAGAAATATACCGTGTATTTACCTAGTTGTAATTACCTAGTTGTATTTTACGGGGAAGGGAGCTATGCTCGTGGTTCCCCGTCTTCATATCTCGTTTTATCCAGACTGTTTTTAAATTCGTGTATCGTTTTTGCACACGCCACATTTTCATCTAACTTTAGAATTTCTCTTTGTCTGACTCAGTTCTGTTCTCGTTTTTTTCCTTAGCTTCCATTCTTTTCGGTTTCTCATCCTCTCTTTCCTCTTTATTTATCTCTCTTTTTATCCATACCTGTTTATATGGATAACTTTTTGCTAGTTTCCCTGTTTTTGCTAAGATATTCTCTGCTGTCTTTTGTGACCTGAATTTAACCTTAATTGGTGCTGGTCTTATCTGTATTGTATTTCTGTAGTCTATATATTTCTTCAAATTCTTTCCCTTTTTATTGTTCATCTTCTTGAACTACTTTTAATATCTTCTTTACTTTTTCCTTCTCCTCCTTTACTCTTGTAGTCCTATTTAGATTATGCTTCTCTTCCATCCCTAATATAATTACATATTTCTTTTTATCCGCTAAGTCTCTAACTATATTCTCCTTCTCTCTCATCACTTTAATAACTGTGTCCTTGGTTTGTTCTTTCATCTGTTGTTTTACTATATCTCTACATTCAATGTTGTTCTCTTGGACTTTTCTCCAACCCTGTACCTCTTTTGCTATGGACTCTTTATTCTCTTTATCATTCTTCTTTAATTCCTCATTCTCATCCTTTACTTCTTTTAACTGACTTTTTAATTCTTCTATTTCTTTGTTTAGGTTTTGGCTCTCCTTCTTTAGTTCTTCCAATTTATCAACTCTTTGTGTAATCCGTGTAAATTGACTGAACGTAACCTCTCACTGTTCGTTCATTTTCTCTAGTTTTTCCTATAGACTTGCTAATCAGGGGAGGTTGTCATCTCCTCCCTTATTAAATCCATGGAAATAATTATTTTCACCTACCATTGCGCTGCTCTTATCTATTTTTCTAATTTTTATATTTTTACTAATGTCTTCGACTTCACCTCTATCGTTGACATTCCCTCTGACTTCCGGGGCCCGTTCGTCTCCTTCCTCATTTCCTTCCATTTTCCTCAGTAATCCCTCCCCTTCTCCTTTTTCTTTATCTTCCCACTACACCATGAGCTTTCCCCTTCCCTACTCTTACAACACAGGTACTCCCTCGTCGTTGGGATCCACAAAATTTGAAGTTTTTCCTGGAGTCCCAAACTTTGCTGTCACTTCGACTGTAGTGTGTGTGTGTGTGTGTGTTTGTGTGTGTGTGTGTGTGTGTGTGTGTGTGTGTGTGTGTGTGTGTGTGTGTGTGTGTGTGTGTGTGTGTGTGTGTGTGTGTGTGTTTGTGTGTGTGTGTGTGTGTGTGTTTGTGTTTGTATATCACTAGACGGGAAAAGAAACCTACACAGTAAGGACGGAGAGGCTGAAAAATGAGATCGGGATAAGAAGAGGGTTATATATCAGGAGCGAAAATGGGGAAACACAGCTTAGATCTAAGTATAACGAAATGGCCTCGCTGATAAAAAAAAAAAAAAGACGCGAACAACGAAACGTAACAACGATATCAAGTTTGCCAGACAAGCGCGATCCAACCCAAAGGGCTTTTTTTCATCTCTACAGAACTGAAAATAAGGAGTGTATTGGCCCAATTAAAACTGAATAAAATGTCTTGATAGATTCAAAGGGAAAAATGAGATACGAAATGGCCTCGCTGATAAAAAAAAAAAAAGACGCGAACAACGAAACGTAACGACGATATCAAGTTTGCCAGACAAGCGCGATCCAACCCAAAGGGCTTTTTTTCATCTCTACAGAACTGAAAATAAGGAGTGTATTGGCCCAATTAAAACTGAATAAAATGTCTTGATAGATTCAAAGGGAAAAATGAGATAGGATTTAATAAATATTTTCTCTCTATTTTTACAAAGGAGAAGATTCAGAGAAAATGAGCGAGGATTTAACAAATATTTTCTCTCGATTTTTACAAAGGAGAAGATTCAGTGAAAATGAGCAAGGGTAAACCAAAAGAATCTGACCACAAAGGAAATCCCAGTTCCCACCAAAAAAGAACCCATAGCCCCAAAAAGAACTTCGACCCTCGAGCCCCTGGAAGCAAAGGAACCCAAATGAAACTCCGCCCCACCAAAAGAATCTGACCACAAAGGAAATCCTAGTTACCCCCAAAAAACAACCAATAGCCCCGAAAACAACTTCGAACACAGGAGAACCTCCACGGAAGTCCCTGTCACAAAACAAACCCCCGGGCATAAAAGAACCTCTAACCTCTTGAAAAACTCTGACCCCAAGAACATTCAAAAGAACCCCGAGACTAAGGATCCCTGTCCTCTAAAGAAACCTCTGGTCTCCACGAACCTATGGCCCCAGGAGAACCCCGGCCCCAGAATCCCCGGTTTCAGGAGAAACCCCGGGCCCCAGGAAAACCCCCACGGACCCCATGAGAAACCCCGGACCCCAGGAGAACACCCGGCCCCAGGAGAACTCCCTGGCCCCAGGAAAAAACCTCCTCCCCCCCCCCGGCTCGAAGAAAACCTCCCGTCTTCCAGGGGAACCATGGCTCTTAAGAAAACCCAGGCCCCAGGGACCCAAAGGGAATCACGACCCCCAAAAGAACCCCTGGTCGCAGGAGAACCTCCCGGGGTCAAAGAGAACCTCCTGGGGACCAAGAGAACCTCCGGAAACAAAGCGAATCTCCCGGGATCCAAGGAAACCTTCCGGGGTCCAAGAGAACCATCCGGGGTCCAAGAGAACCTTTTGGTGTCCAAGAGAACCTTTAGGGGTCCAAGATAATCTTCTGGGGTCCAAGGTAATCTTTCGGGGTTGGGGTCCAAGAGAACCAACTGGGGTTTAAGAGAACCTTTCGGAGACTAAGAGAACCTTTCGGGGACCAAGAAAAACTTCCGGGGACCAAGAGAACCTCAGGGAACCAAGAGAACCTCCCGGGGTCCAGGAAAAAATCCCGGGGTCGAAGAGAACCACCCAGGGTCCAAGAGAACCACCCGGGGGTCTAATAGAACCACCCGAGGTCCAAGAGAACCACCCGAGGCCCAAGAGAACCACCCGAGGTCTAAGAGAACCTTCCGGGGTCCAAGAGAACCTTCCGGGGTCCAAAAGAACCACCCGAAGTCAAATAGAAGTTCCCGGGGTCTAAGAGAACCCATCAGGTTCAGAGATAATCATCCAGGGACCAAGAGAACCTTCCGGACTCCAAGAGAACCTCCCTGGGTCCAAGAGACCCTCCCTGGCCCTAAGAGAACTCCTTCGCCCCCAAGAGAACCTCCTTGGTACCAGCAGGACCCCCCCTTTGGTCTTAGGAGAACCTCCCGGGACAAAGAGAACCTTCCAGATCCAAGAGAACCTCCCAGGCCCAAGAGAATACCCCCCAGTCAAAAAAAAAAAAAAAAAAAAAGGAAGAGTAGGTGAAAGAGGAGGAAGTGGAAGTGCAAGAATAGGAAGAGGAGGTTAAAGAGGAGGAAGAGGAGGTGGAAGAGGAGGAGGAAGTGCGAGAGGAGTGAGAGGAGGTGAAAGAGGGGGAAGAGGAGGAGGAGAGGAGGAAGAGGTGAAAGAAGACGTGGAAGAGGAGGTAGAAGGAGGAGGAAGAGGAGGTAGAAGGAGGAGGAAGAGGAGGTGTAAGAGGAGGACGAGGAGGAAGAGAAGATGGTAGAGGAATAGGAAGAGGAGGTGAAAGAGGAGGAGAAGAAGTGCAAGAAGAATAAGAGGAAGTGCAAGAGGAGTAAGAGGAGGTGAAAGATGGAGGAGAAGAGGAGGAGGTAGAAGAGGAGGAGGTGGAAGAGGAGGAGGAAGGAGGTGAAAGTAGAGGTGGAAGAGTACCCATAAAGGCCCCACCTCGAGACCTCCACCGGGGGTGCGCCCGCACGCCCACAGGGGAAGGGGTGGGGGTGGGGGGACGATCTCTCGTGCGATGAGTCGCCCAATCGCCCGTGGGCGCTGAAATCCAAACTTTCGCCCTTTCTCTCTAGGGTTGATCGCTCCCCCTCCCCTCTCTCTCGCCCCTTCTTTGCCTCCGGAGGGGAGGAGGTAGAATGGGGGGGGGGGGGCTATCCCCCGAAGATGAATAAAACAGTCTGGCGAACAAAGAAATAAGATAAAATAAAATAAAATAAGATAAAATAGATAAATAAATAAAATAAATAAAAAATAAATAAATAAAATAAAAAGTAAAATAAAAGATAAGATGAAAAATAGAATTAAATTAAATAAAAAAAAATGAAGAAACAAAAATAATAGTAATAAAAAAATGAATAATAATAATAATAATGATAATAATAATAATAATAATAATAATAATAATAATAATAATAATAATAATGATAATAATAATAATAATAATAATAATAATAATAATAATAATGATAATGATAATGATAATAATAATAATAATAATAATAATAATAATAATGATAATGATAATGATAATGATAATGATAATGATAATAATAATAATAATAATAATAATAATAATAATAATGATAATGATAATGATAATGATAATGATAATGATAATAATAATGATAATGATAATGATAATGATAATGATAATAATAATAATAATAATAATAATAATAATAATAATAATAATAATAATAATGATAGTAATAATAATAATGATAACAATGATAATAATTATAATAATAATAATAATAATAATAATAATAATAATAATAATAATAATAATAATAATAATAATAATAATAATAATAATAATAATAATAATAATAATAATAATAATAATAATAATAATAATAATAATAATAATAATAATAATAATAATAATGATAATAATAATAATGATAATAATAATAATAGTAAATAAAATTAACAAATATAAAATAATGAATAAAAATAAAAAGGAAGTGAAAACATTATTGGGTTTGATTTAAGAGTCACAAACCAATCGTTTTATTCACATGATTAATTGTTCCATGTACTTTATCAACTATTGCTAATTTTGTGTCATTTAGTAAATACGTATAACATTCTTACTAGATTAATTCAACATTCGCCTTATTTTACTTCCTAACGTTGTCTGGAATAGGTTATCAAATATCGTTATGACAAATTCAAATATGGTTGGTTAAATACGATATTCAATTCTTATTGTTACAAAAAATGAATTAATGCAATAATAGAGAAATAGAATAAAATAAAATAAATCAAATTCTACACACATGAAATGGATCCACAGTCACTTTCAAACACATCTATGCGAAAACAAATAATTAGAAATAAAATAATTTTATCAGATAATCTTCCCATAGAATACCTCTCTCCAACTCCAGTGTGTGTGCGTGCGCGTGTGTATGTGTATGTAATAACATCAGAATTAAGCAGACTGCAAGAGACCATAAGGCCTACACTAGGCAGTTCCAAATCCCCTACCACCTGTCATCCCCATCCATAGTTATCCAATTCTTGCCTATTTCTTTCTTAAACCTAAATTTGTCCAATCTAGTCCATTACTCCTAGCCCTACCTTGTCTTAATATGATGACCTTGTCTGGATCCCCCTAGTTAAAACCCTTGATCCACTTAAACATCTTTATCAGATCACCCCGCACTCTGCATCTTTCCAGAGAGTGTAAGTCAAGGTGCCTAAGCTTCTCTTCGTAAGATAAATTTCCGAGCCTATGTATCATTTTGGTCATTCTCCTCTGTACAGATTCTATCGAATTAACATCCATTCTATAAGACGGAGATCAAAACTGTGTATTCTCATGTATTGATTTAAGATTACACAAACGCAACTGGAGTTAGTGAGCAAATGTTTTATTTTTTCACCTGTTATATACTTCATAGAATATAGAGAAAAATAAAAGAAATTATAACATACATCTAGTATTTCTGTGTACGAGTTAAAAACATTATAAACAAAATATTTCAAGTTTGTAAAATATATAGATATTTCTATTAGCAAAATAAAATACATCATATACAGAACAAGGCCAGAACAGCAGAACATTCGGTTTCTGTAGGACTGGGATTTTTTTTTTTTTTTTTTTTTTTTTTTTTTTAAGGACCAGGGGTATTCTCTTGGGCCGGGGAGGTTCTCCTAAAACCAGGGGGTCCTGCTGGAACCAGGGAAGTTCTCTTGGGGGCCAAGGAAGTTTTCTTGGGGCCAGGGATGTTCTCTTGAACCCCGGGAGGTTCTCTTGGAACCCGGGAGGTACTCTTGGTCCCCGGAAGATTATGTATGAACCCGGGTGGTTCTCTTAGACCCCGGAAACTTCTTTTGGGCTTCGTGTGTTCTCTTGGACCCCGGAAAGTTCTCTTGGACCCCGGAAAGTTCTCTTAGACCCTGTGTGGTTCTCTTGGACCCCGGTTGGTTCTCTTGGCCCCCGGGTGATTCTATTAGATTCCGGGTGGGTCTCTTAGACCCCGGGATGTTCTCTTGGATCCCGGGAGGTTCTTTTGGATCTCTGAGGTTCTCTTGGTCCCCGGAAGGTTCTCTTGGTCCCCAGAAGGTTCTCTTGGTCCCCGGATGGTTCTCTTGGACGCCGGGTGGTTCTCTTGGACCCCGGAAGGTTCTCTTGGACCCCGGAAAATTATCTTGGACCCCGGAAGATTATCTTGGACTCCCACGAGCTTCTCTTGGACCCCGAAAAGTTCTCTTGGGCCCCGGACGATTCTCTTGGACCCCGGGAGGTTTCCTTGGATCCCGGGAGGTTCTCTTAGAACCCGGGAGGTTCTCGTTGTCCCCGGGAGGTTCTGTTTGACCCCGAGAGGTTCTCTTTGTCCCCGGGAGGTTCTCTTTGTCCCCGGGAAGTGTTCTTTGTCCCCGGTAGGTTCTCTTTGACTCCAGGGGGTTCTCCTGCGGCCAGGGGTTCTTTTGGGGGTCGTGGTTGCCTTTGGGTCCCTGGGGCCGTTTTTTTTTTTTTTTTTTTTTTTTTTTTTTTAAATCCAGGGGTTCCCCAGCCAGGAGCCGGGAGGTTTCCTTTGAACTGGGGGTGGGGGTTCCCGGGGCCGGGGTTCTCATGGGGTCCGAGGGTGTTTTCCTGGGGCCCGGGGTTTCTCCTGAAACCGGGGATTCTGGGGCCGGGGGTTCTCCTGGAGCCATAGGTTATTGGAGACCAGGGGTTCCTTTAGAGGACAGGGATCCTTAGGGTCGGGGTTCTTTTGAATGTTCTTGGGGTCAGAGTTCTTCGACAGGTTAGGGGTTCTTAGGTGCCCGGGGATTCGTTTTGGTGACAGGGATTTTCTTGAAGGTTCTCCTGAGTTCGAAGTTCTTTTTGGGGCTATTGGTTCTTTTTTGGGGGTAAATAGGATTTCCTTTGTGGTCATATTCTTTTGGTGGGGGCGGAGTTTCATTTGGGTTCCTTTGCTTCCGGGTGTTCGAGGGTCTGGGTTCTCATAGGGTTTGGTTTATTTCCGAGGTCTATGGTTGAGATTGGGGGTCCTTTGGGTCCTTTGGGGTTTCTCCTGGTTTTGGGTGGGTTTCTCCTGAGTTCGGGTGGGCTTCTTCTGGGTTCGGGTGGGTTCCTTTGGGTCTTTTGGAGTCTCTCCCGGGTTCGGGTGGGTTCCTTTGGGTCCTTTGGGTTTCTCCTGGGTTTAGGTTAGCTCCTTCCTGGTTGGGATTTATCCTTCGGGGAGCATCGGCCTTGTCATCCTCTAGGTAAGGTGGGGTGGGGGTGGGGGGCGGTGGCTCTCGGTCCGCCGTCGTTCTGCCCCAATTGGACTCCTCCGGCCTGCGAAAATCATGGCACCCGATGGACAAGAACGATTTGGGCAGATTGCGTTGTGTAATTACGCACTCGTATACATGTATGTACTCGTATGTGTGCGTGTGTACATATTTATATATAGATATGAATATTTGCATATACGGATATGTATGTGTAAATAAGTATTTGTTTATACATGTATGTACACGTTTGTATATGTATATTTGTATACACATACGTATTATATATATATATATATATATATATATATATATATATATATATGTGTGTGTGTGTGTGTGTGTGTGTGTGTGTGTGTGTGTGTGTATTTCTTCTATTAAAAATCACTGCATACTCTGCATTGGTGATCTTCTTTAGACTTTCTATTCTCCTGAGTATTTTCTTCTCTGAAGCAGGGAGAGGAAATATATTTCCGAGCGAGTCCATATTTGGAAATAAAAACCAACATTTAACGACGCTTCGCCTACACTTTAGGCATCTTCTGGTAATTTTATTGAAAACATTCCTCACAAGATTATAAATACAGAAAAGAAGACATAAAAGAGAGGTCAATGGTTACACAAGTATGGGTGACACGGGATGCTCCGAAGAGTTCTTTACCACACATATTTTGTTGAAAGGTGATTGGTGGCATATGGTCTCTAATAAAAACAGCCTCTAAACATTTCAATTTCTTCCTGTTATTATTCTTAACCAAAATTGAGATGCTTTTATTTAGTTGGTCCCGTGTAATGCTGGTATTGTGGGATTTTGTTACGTGGGTTTTTATCGCGCCATTTTGCATGTGTTGTGTGAGCCTCTGAGTTAAAGTTTGTGTGATATGGCCTATATGCTCTTCTTTGCAAAGCACACCGTTTTTGTATAAATCACACGAGTATTTATATACCACATTATTTTTCTTAAGTTTATCCGTGGTAGCTGCCATATTGTTTTTCATCACCAGCGATGATGTTCTTGGGTTACGGTAATATATTATAAAGTTTACTTTGTCCTTTTCGTTTCTAGGCTTACAATTTTTATGGATAATGTCTTTTAAATCTTTTTCATCTTTTTTATAGGCTGATGACATTGTATTCTGATAATAGATGTTTATATTATTTTTCTTACCCTCTAATTCATTATTCTTAGTGTTGGCTTTCTCCATATTATTTTCAATTTCTTTATCGATGTCCCTCATTGCAAAGCCATTGTTAGTTAAAATTTGTTTGACTCTAATAAGTTCTTGGTGTAGTAGTTGCCAAATAGAACAATTTTTTTTAAAAGCTCTTGTGAAATAGGCACGTATTACGCTCATCTTATATTTGGAGGGACATTCACTAGAACCGTTTAGGCACCTTCCAGAGTTAGTAGGTGTTCTATAGACAGTAGTGGTGAAAACGCCTTTTGTTCCATCTACCCAAACGTCTAAGAAGGGGATTTAATTATTGACGCCCCTTTCCACCGTAAAGCTTAGACAAGACTATTCTTCCATTTTGTTTTTGATGTCATCAAGGTGTTTTTCTCTTCTACGTTTACAAAAATGTTATCTATATATCTAAGATACAATTTAGGCGTGGTACTTTAGAACTCTTCGGAGCATCCCGTGTTACCCATAGAACATGACTCATATAACCATTGGCCTCTCCTTTATGTCTTCTTTTCTGTATTTATAATCTTGTAAGGAATGCTTTCAATAAAATTACCAGAAGATGCCTGAAGTGTAGGCGAAACGTCGTTAAATGTTGGTTTTTATCTCCAAACATGAACTCGTTCAGAAATATTATATTTTCTCTCCCTGCTTCAGAGAAGAAAATACTAAGGAGAATAGAAAGTCTAAAGAAGAAGATCACCAATGCAAAATATTCAGTGATTTTTAATAGAAAATGTATCGATGAAAACCTGCTCCCTAAATTCACTAATATATCTATATATATACATACATATATATATACATACATATATATATACATATATATATACATATATATATACATATTGTTACGGGCGGCTGGTATGTGAAGATACGTTACGTATAATGGCCAAGTGCTTAAGAACCAGCTCACTTCTAGAAGCCACTGTAGGACTGAACTATCTGGTCAGGGCCTAGATAATTCGTAAGACTAGAAGTAAAGGTAACAAAGAAGATTCCAGGAAAGGAATATTAAACTAGCGATAAAACTAGTAAACGAAATTATTAATGGAAAATATTTACAGGCAATCAACACAAAAGAGAATGGGCAGTAGGGTCAATGGGACCGTTACATGATTATAAGAATATGGAAATTATCGTTCAAATAAGAAACACAAGATAAGTATACAATATGGTACTATCTAAGTACAAAGAGATCAGGAACATGCATCAGAATAAGTAATAAGTACAAATATAAGTAAAGTAATGCAATGTATATCAGACACGTAATGTAGGCAAAAAGGGTGATCACTTCTCACCAATCGTCTCATGAGTCCAAACTTGTATTTTTATCAAGAGATCAATAGAGCGAGAAATGACGACGAGTCAGCGATTACCACCGCTTATATACCATTGGACCGGAAGCGGGATACTTCCGGTTAAGGGTGCGGGTGAGGAGGAGGGTAAGTTAACACGTCAACATGGGTAGTTTTAGGACCCTCGACTCGCTTGAACAATCTATTTATTTAGTAACTGTCAAATCTGTGCGCTCCGAACTATTCAGGATTTCGCTTGTCTGTTTGTTCTACAAGAGTGCGCACCTCTCCGCACGTAGGCAAGATTACATATAGTGGACGGGCGTTACTGCTTAACATTGTTACAATACATACATAGACAAGAAATATGAACATAGTTATGTAATACAAAGGAACACAATTCTATAACATAATTACACATATGACGTAATATCTAATATTACGTTACACCTCCACCGTTTGGGAAAGCTTTTCACTTTCTGTTGAAAAGCTATGTTCTAGAAAGGACGTCGGCTAAAACATTAAAGACGCCTTTTATATGATGAATTGTTAGATTAAAGGGTTGGAGAAATAAACTCCAACGTGTAAGTCTCGGATTCTTGTTTTTCATAGTCTGTAGGAACTTTAAGGGGTTGTGATCCGAATATACTTGAATGGTAGTTGAGGAACCCAGGTAGACTTCGAAGTGGATAAGGGCCTGGACCAAAGCGAGCGTCTCCTTCTCAATTGTTGAGTAGTTCTTCTGCGCAGGGGACAGCTTCTTGCTGTAGTAGGCGATAGCGTGAAGAACTTCATTGTGTTCTTGCAAGAGGGCGGCACCGATACCGGTGTCGCTGGCGTCGACTTGCAGAAAAAAGGGTCGTTGGAAATCGGGTGCCCTTAGAACTGGTGCGTTAGTGAGAAGGGACTTCAGGTTTTTGAAGGCCGTCTCACAGGTAGGTGTCCACACGAAGTCGTGGTCTTTTCTCAACAGGTCAGTCAATGGTTCTGCTACATCTGAAAAATTTGGACAAAAACGGCGATAATAGCCACTCATTCCGAGGAATCGACGTACCTCTCTACGATTAGTGGGTGTTGGTACATCATTGATGGCTTTTATCTTGGCGTCTATTGGGAACACTTGGGAATTTCCAACTTTAAATCCCAAATAGGGGACCTGTGTATGTCCGAAATCACATTTGGACAAATTGATGGTAAGGTTTGCTTGGTCTGCTCTATAAAAGAAATTATTTAGGTGTTCAATGTGTTCTGTCCAAGACTGACTAAATATTATCACATCATCTAGATAAGTTTTTACTCCTGGCAATCCTGCAACAAGATTACTTATCATTCTTTGGTAAGTGACAGGGGCATTTTTAAGCCCAAATGGCATTGCTCTGAATTGGAACAATCCCTCTTCCGTAATGAAAGCGGTAACTTCTCTTGAGCGAGGGTGTACAGGGATTTGATAGTATCCCCTTAACATATCCAACTTGGATACAGACTTTGCAGTTCCTAGACTGTCTATGATATCATCTATCCTAGGGATAGGAAAAGCATCGGCCTTAGTATGGGCATTGATTTTCCTGTAGTCAATGCACAGGCGATAAGAATTGTCAGATTTAGGGACAAGAATGCAAGGAGATGCCCAAGGACTACTGGAGGGTTCAATTATTCCCTGTTGAAGCAGAGTGTTTATTTCTGCTTTTATGAACTCCTTCTTTTTTGGATTGACTCTATAAGGGGCTTGTTTGATAGCCCTTGGCGAGTCTAGAATTATTTCATGTTCTATCAAAGAAGTGAATCTTGGGGAATCTAGAAATAATTTTGGAAAACTTCTTAAGAGATGAAATATGTCTTTACCTTGTTTTTCCTATAAGTATCCTACTTTTAACTGAAGAATCTATAGAATCTGGGAGTTTCCCAATGGAATCTCAAGAAGAGTTGGTAGGTTATCAGGAAGTTTTTCTGAATCTATTGTGGTAGAGCTGTTAATTGGAATAGGATTTCTGTAATGGTAAGGATTTAAAGTATCTATGTGACAGATTCAGGAACTTTTGCTTCTGTCTGGAGTTTTGATTATGTAGTTGAGATCACTGGCTCTGGACAAGACTTCATAGGGTCCTTTGTATTTAGCCTGCAATGGATCTCCTGGTATGGGAAGATAAAGTAACACTTGATCTCCTGGAGAGAAAGTTCTAAGTTTAGAATTTTTATCATACCGACCTTTCATTTCTCGTTGAGCATTCGCCAAGTTCTCTCTTGCCAACTTCCAAGCTTCTAACAACTTCTCGGTGACCTGGGACACGTATTTCAAAGAAGGAACAGGTGGTTCTTCTTTCATCCATTGTTCATGAAGTATCTTTAGGGGACCACGGACTTCATGACCGAAGACTAATTCTGACGGGCTGAATCCAAGGCTTTCTTGAATTGTTGTTCGGGTGGCGAACAACAAAAAGGGGAGTCCGTCTTCCCAATTTCGAGTGTTCTCAGCACAGAAGATTCTTAACATTGTCTTGAGCGTTTGGTGAAAGCGCTCTAGAGCACCTTGTGATTGAGGATGATAGGCGGAGGAAGTTACATGATTTATACCTAGTGTTACAAGAGTTTCTCTAAACTTGTTGGAAAGAAAATTACTTCCTTGATCACTTTGAATGTTCTTGGGAAATCCTACCATAGTGAAATATTTCAACATTTCTCTGATTATGTTTTGAGCTTTAATATTTTTCAAAGGAATTGCTTCTGGAAAACGAGTGCTCATACACATGATTGTGAGAATGTACTGATTTCCTTTACTTGAAGGAGGTAAAGGTCCTACACAGTCAATAAGAACTTTTTTAAATGGCTCTTCCATTACAGGAATGGGATGGAGTGGAGCTTCTACAATTTTCTGGTTGGGCTTACCTACAAGTTGACATGTATGACATGTTTTACAATATTGGGCAACATCTTTGACAACCGTGGGCCAATGGAAATGTTGGGTTATGTTGAACAAGGTCTTTCTTACCCCTAAGTGACCTGCTAAGGGAGTATCATGAGCCAATCTTAGAACATTATTCCTGAAACCAAGAGGGAGGACTATTTGATTCCTTACTTGCCATGGCTGGTCAGCGGTTGCGGTGGATGCTCTCCATTTTCGCATTAGGACTCCGTTTTCTATATAGAAACCTCGTGACATATTTTCAACTTCTTCTGGAGATGAAACAATCTCGTACAAATTTTTAAGAGAATGATCTGACTTCTGTTCTTTGATTAATTCTGCTCTAGATAGAGAAACTGGTGAAGAAGAAGGTGGGTCAGTTTGGGAGAATAGGGATTCTAAATTATAGGTCTCCTCTTCAGATTTCTTGTACTGAGATCTGGTTACAGCACAAGCGGGAAACAACTGTAAGTTATCTGAAGGTTCTACTGAGGTCTTAGGGTTATTTGTTATTAAAGGAGAAATGACTTTGCTTCCAGCGATGTCATTGGCCAACAATAAGGATATTCCTACTATGGGAAGAGAGTCTACTACTGCTACTTTAACCATTCCGGTTGTTAAATCAGACCGTAAGAAAACATTATGTAATGGACATTTTACAATTCCTCCAACTCCTTCTATCAATATATCATAACCTGTATATGACTCACCCAGATTCTGCAAGACAGAATTTAAAATCAGACTTTGCTTTGCTCCTGTGTCTCGGAGTATGGAAATAGGATATTGTTGTGAACTACTACTATGAGATATAGTTCCTGAAGATACAAATGGTTTGAAACAAGGATCATGATCTGATGAGGGGGGTTCTACATTACTTGACAATACCGGCTTCTTTGGTAGTTTATCCTGAATAGAGGATTTTGAATCATCTGATTTTATATTACTTACAAGAGTTGGTGTCTTATTGGAGAATGAGGGTGTCAGTCTCTTTCTGCAATTAGAAATGTGATGGCCAACCTGTTTACAATATGAACAAGTTACAGGGGGATTAGTCTTAAACCTTTCCATTCTTTGCCAAGGTTGGTTTGGAGGATATTGATTGAAATCAGACCTGTAACTGAAATGTGATGGGCTAGACTGATTTTCAAAGTGTTTCTTTGGGGACCAAGGATCAGAGTATTTTGTTGAATCTGGAATATATGACTTTGACTTTTGGGATTCCATTTGTCTTGACTTAGGTTTATGATTTAGTGTGAACTCATCAGCCAATACAGCAGCTTTAGTTAAAGTTTCGGGAACATGATCATCTATAAAAATCCTAAGATCTGTCTCTAAGGTATTCTTAAACTGCTCCAACAAAATCAACTGTTTAAGTCTATCTAAGGTGTCCGTTTCACTAGCCAAACACCACCTATTGAATAACCTCTCTTGTTGAGCCGCATATTCTACGTATGTTAACCGAGGTGTCTTCCTATAATTACGGAATTTCTGTCTATAGGCCTCTGGTATTAGTTCATAAGCTTTTAAAATACAAGCTTTCATATTATCATACTCGCTTTCTGCTTCTGAAAGAGAAGTATAAATTTGCTGAGCCTTACCCTTAAATTGTGTTTGAATGATTAATGGCCAATTTTTTTTAGGGATTTGTAACTGTTGCGCCAATTTTTCCCACTGAAGAAAGAAAATTTCTGGCTCTCCTTCTGAAAATTGGGGTAGAAGTTTTACATACTTGGAAATATCTATATGACCTTCCTGAACTACGGGTTGTCTATCAACAATCCTAGCTTCTACTTCCGCCTTCTTTAATTCTAACTCTGCCAATTTGACTTTAGTTTCGTTCTCTCTTTCTATTTGTTTCACTTTAGCTTCCTCTTCTCTAGCTCTAAATTCTGCCTCAATTTGCATTTGTTTCAGTTTAGTTTCCTCCTCTTTAGCTACTTGTTTCGCTTTAGCTTCCTCTTCTCTAGCTCTAAATTCTGCCTCAATTTGCATTTGTTGCAGTTTAGTTTCCTCCTCTTTAGCTACTCGTTTCGCTTTAGCTTCCTCTTCTCTAGCTCTAAATTCTGCCTCAATTTGCATTTGTTTCAGTTTAGCTTCCTCCTCAATTTCTACTCTCCTGACCTTTAATTCAATCTCCTTAATCTTAAGTTCGGTTAGTCGTGCCTCTATTTCTAACCTATTTGAAGGAATTTGTATAGCTGTAATCTCTTCTGGAGATAAGATCTCATCTTCGATCAGATTTTCAACGAGTTCCTGAAGTATTTTTTTCTTTCGCAAACTTGTATCAATGTCTACTCCAAAGTGCTTGCCTATTTCTATCAAAGTGTCTTTAGTTTGTTTCTTTAAGAAACTTACCTTGGGATTTTGAACGAATTCTTGAACTATATCATCCATCTCTATAAGAATGTGTTAAATACCTTATGAAATATCCTTGGCAAGGGTCGCCACTTTGTTACGGGCTGCTGGTATGTGAAGATACGTTACGTATAATGGCCAAGTGCTTAAGAACCAGCTCACTTCTAGAAGCCACTGTAGGACTGAACTATCTGGTCAGGGCCTAGATAATTCGTAAGACTAGAAGTAAAGGTAACAAAGAAGATTCCAGGAAAGGAATATTAAACTAGCGATAAAACTAGTAAACGAAATTATTAATGGAAAATATTTACAGGCAATCAACACAAAAGAGAATGGGCAGTAGGGTCAATGGGACCGTTACATGATTATAAGAATATGCAAATTATCGTTCAAATAAGAAACACAAGATAAGTATACAATATGGTACTATCTAAGTACAAAGAGATCAGGAACATGCATCAGAATAAGTAATAAGTACAAATATAAGTAAAGTAATGCAATGTATATCAGACACGTAATGTAGGCAAAAAGGGTGATCACTTCACACCAATCGTCTCATGAGTCCAAACTTGTATTTTTATCAAGAGATCAATAGAGCGAGAAATGACGACGAGTCAGCGATTACCACCGCTTATATACCATTGGACCGGAAGCGGGATACTTCCGGTTAAGGGTGCGGGTGAGGAGGAGGGTAAGTTAACACGTCAACATGGGTAGTTTTAGGACCCTCGACTCGCTTGAACAATCTATTTATTTAGTAACTGTCAAATCTGTGCGCTCCGAACTATTCAGGATTTCGCTTGTCTGTTTGTTCTACAAGAGTGCGCACCTCTCCGCACGTAGGCAAGATTACATATAGTGGACGGGCGTTACTGCTTAACATTGTTACAATACATACATAGACAAGAAATATGAACATAGTTATGTAATACAAAGGAACACAATTCTATAACATAATTACACATATGACGTAATATCTAATATTACGTTACAATATATATATATATATATATATATATATATATATATACATATATATATATATATATATATATGTACATATATATGTTTATATATATAGATATATATATATTTATATATATATATGTATATATGTTTATATATATATTTATATATATATACACACACACACAGGTGCACATATAGTTATATACAAATACACATACATATGTGTATAAACAAATACACACATATACGTGTACATACATATGTGCTTATAGAAATGCATATATATATATATATATATATATATAATACGTATATGTAGAAATATATACATATACAAACGTATACATATATAAACACTTATATACACATACATGTACATATGTATATGCAAATATTCATACATACATATATCTATATATAAATATGTACACACGCACTCATACGAGTACATGCATGTATACGAGTGCGTAATTACACAACGCAATCTGCCCAAATCGTTCTTGTCCATCGAGTGCCATGACCCCCGCAGGCCGGAGGAATCCAATTGGGGCAGAACGACGGCGGACAGGCCCCCCTACCCCAACCTCGAAACCCACCCAGAGGATGACCAGGCCGATGCTCCCCGAAGGATAAATCCCAACCAGGAAGGAACCAACCCAAACCCAGGCGAAAACAAAAAGGACCCGAAGGAACCCGCCCGAACCAGGAGAATCCCCAAAGGACCCAAAGGAACCCACCCGAATTAGGGAGAAACCCACCTGAACCCAAGAGACACCCACCCAAACCCAGGAGAAACCCCAAAGGACCCAAAGGAACCCCCAATCTCAGCCTTGGCCTTCGCAAAGAAACCAAACCCTATGAGAACCCCGTCCCTCGAGCCCCCGGAAGCAAAGGAACCCAAAAGAAAATCCATCCAACCAAAAGAATCTGACCACAAAGGAAATCCCAATTTCTCCCAAAAAGGAACCCATAGCCCCGAAAAGAGCTTCGAACTCAAAAGAAACTCCAAGGAAATCCATATCACCAAAACGAACCTCCTGGCATAAAAGAACCTCAAACCTGATGAAGAGCTCTGACCCCAAAAAACATTCAAAAGAGCCCCGACCCTAAGGATCCCTGTCTTCTAAAGAAACCCCTGGTCTCCAAGAACCTAAGGTCCCAGGAGAACCCCCGCCCCAGAATCACCGGCTTCAGAGGAAAATCCCCAGGAAAATCCCCAGGAAAATCCCCCATCCCCAGAGGAACCCCCTGACCCCAGGAGAATTCCCGGACCCCAGGAGAACCCACGACTTCAAGAGAACTCTCCGGCCCCAGAAGAACCCTCCGGCCCCAGGAGAATCCCGAAGCCCCAGGAGAAGCTCCCGGCTCCCAGGGAACCCCTGACCTCCAAGAAAACCCCGGGGTCCAAGAGAATCTTCTAGGGTCCAAGAGAACCCTCCGGGATCCAAGAGAAGCTCCTGGGTGTCCAAAATAATCTTCCGGGGGCCACGATAATTTTCCGGGGCCTAATAGAACCTTCCGGGGTCTAAGGGAACCTTCCGGGGTCCAAGAGAAACACCCGGGGTCCAAGAGAACTACCCGGGGTCAAAGAGAACCTTCCGAGGACCGAGAAAACCTTCCAAGGACCAAGAAAACCTTCCGAGTACCAAGAGAACCTCCCGGGAACCAAGAGAACTCCCGAGGTCCAAGAGAAAACTCCGGGGTTCAAGATAATTTTTCGGGATTCAAGAAAACCCCTCGGGGTCCAAGAAAACCTTCCAGGGTCTAATAGAACCACCCAGGGTCCAAGAGAGCCACCCGGGGTCCAAGAGAACCACTCGGGGTCTAATGGAAGCCCGAGGTCTAAGAGAACCACCCGGGTTCAGAGATAATCTTCCGGGGTTCCAAGAAGACCTTCCGGGGACGAAGAGGAAAACCTCCCGGTGTCCAACAGTACCTCCTGGGGTCCAAGAGAACCTTCCTTACCCTACGATAACCTCCCTGGCCCCAAGAGAACCTCCTTGGCCCCAAAGAGAACCTCCCTGGTCCCAAGAGAACCACCCTAGTCTTAGGAGAACCTCCCGGACAAAAAAGACCTCTCGGTACATAGAACTTTCCAGATCTAAGAGAACCTTCTGGGTCCAAGAGTACCACCAGTCCTTTAAAAAAAAAAAAAAAATTATGCTGTTCTAGCCTTGCTCTGTATATAATGTATGTACTTTATTTTGCTAAAATAAATATCTATATCTTTACGAACTTTAAATTTTATCATATGTTTATAATGTTTTTAACGCGTAGCCTACACAGAAGTGCTAGATGCATGTTATAATTTTTTTCATTATCTTTATTTTGCTCGTTATTTTCTGTAGTATATAATTATTGACAAAATAAAAAATTTGCTCACTAACTCCATTTGCGTTTGTGTAAACTTAAGTCC
>NW_027467713.1:3014666-3037166 GCF_046742065.1 Oratosquilla oratoria
ATCACCACTCCTTCTTTATAAATTTTTGTCAAAATATTCCATTTCTCTTCTACTGTTCTTTCCTCCTTGTGTATCCTTTCCCACTCTGGTTTTTGAAAGAATCCTCTTATTTTATATGAAAAAAAATCCATACATCAATCTTCCCTTTCTATATTGTTCGTTTTTTCATGTATATTTCCTCATTTAGTTCCAGTTCACCCAATATGTGATCACTTTTACTTATTGGTGTCTTATATTCAATCTTGTCCACTATTTCAGGTTCTGATGTGATTATTAGGTCCAGTCCCGATGGTTCTTCCTCATTTCTATACCTAGTATTCTCTTGAATCCATTGCGTCATTGTATGTCCTTTAATCATATCAAGTAGTACATTTCCCCATAGGTCGTCTCCACCCTTCACTGTCATCTCTTCCCAGCAGATTTCTTTACAGTTAAAGTCAACCATTATAACTATTCTTCCTCCATCTTCCATATGTTATCTAGTGTTATCCTTGTGTCTTCTATTCTTGTGTCTTCCTACGAAGCCGTTTTAGGAGGCACATAATTTACCACAAACTTCCTGCTCTTCCCATCCCTGTCCTCCACTTCCATCATAATCATCTCCACTATATTCTTTCCATATGTGACATTTCTCACATTGATATCCTTCTTAGTCAGGAACATAACTCCACCCACTTGTTTTACCTCTCTGTTTCTAATCCAATAATTATATGCACCAAGTTCTATACTGTTGGGTGGTAGTGGACCTTTCAATTTTGTCTCTACAATTCCCATTATGTCCGGTTCTTTTTCCTTCAGGTAATCATTCAGTTTGTGCAAGCCTGTTATTAAGCCATCTATATTTTGTAAGACACCTTTAATTTACTACTACCTCCATCCTGTTTTCTGTTTCCCTTCCGTTCTTCTTTGCTATGAACCATTTCCTCACTTTCATATCCACTACTCTCCAATAGAATTTCTCTTTGTCTGACTGTTCTGTTCTCGTTTTTTCCTTAGCTTCTATTCTTTTTGCTTTCTTATCCTCTTTTTCCTCTTTATTCATCTCTGTTTTTATCCATACCTGTTTATATGGATCACTTTTTGCTAGTTTCCCTGTTTTTGCTAAGATATTCTCTGCTGTCTCTCGTGACCTGAATTTAACCTTAATTGGTCTGGTCTTATCTGTATTGTATTTTTGTAGTCTATATATTTCCTCAATTTCTTTCCCTGTTTCTTGTTCATCTTCTTGAACTACTTCTAATATCTTATTTACTTTTTCCTTCTCCTCCTTTACTCTTGTAGTCCTATTTGGATAATGCTTCTCCTCCATGCCTAATATGATCATATATTTCTTTTTATCTGCTAAGTCTCTAACTATATTCTCCTTCTCTCTCACCACTTTAATAACTGTGTCCTTAGTTTGTTCTTTCATCTGTTGTTTTACTATATCCCTAAATTCAATTTTGTTGTTCTCTTGGACTTTTCTCCAACCCTGTACCTCTTTTGCTATGGACTCTTTATTCGCTTTATTCTTCTTCTTTAATTCCCCATTCTCATCCTTTACTTCTTTTAACTGTCTTTTTAATTCTTCTATTTCTTTGTTTAGGTTTTGGTTCCCCTTCTTTAGTTCTTCCAATTAATCAACTCTTTGTGTAATCTGTGTAAGTTTACTGAACCTAACCTCCCACTGTTCGTTCATTTTCTCTAATCCATTTTCCTCAGTAATCCCTCACTTTCTTCTTTTTTCTTCACCTTCCCACTACACCACGAGCTTTCCCCTCCCCTACTGATACAACACAGATACTCCCTCGTCGTTGAGATCCACGAAATTTGATTTTTGTCCTGGAGTTCCAATCTTCGCTGTCACTTCGACTGTAGTGTGTGTGTGTGTGTGTGTGTGTGTGTGTGTGTGTGTGTGTGTGTGTTTGTGTGTGTATGTGTGTGTGTGTTTGTTTGTATATCACTAGACAGGAAGAGAAACCTACACAGGACGGAGAGGCTGAAAAATGAGATCGGAATAAAAAGAGGGTTATATATTAGGAGTGAAAATGCGGAAACATAGCTTAGATCTAAGTATAACAAAATGGCCTCTCTGATTAAAAAAGACGCGAACAACGTAACGTAACAACGAAATTAAGTTTGTCAGACAAGCGAGATCCAACCCAAAGGGCTTTTGTCATCTCTACAGAACTAAAAATAAGGAAAGTATTGGCCCAATTAAAACTGAATGAGATGTCTTGATAGATTCAAAAGGAAAAATGAGCTAGGATTTAATCAATATTTTCTCTCTATTTTTTTTTTTTTTCATAAGAGAAGATTCAGAGAAAATGAGCGAGGATTTGATGTATATTCTCTCGATTTTTACAAAGGAGAAGATTCGGAGAAAAAATAATCTAGGATTTAATATTTTCTCTCGATTTTTACAAAGAAGATAGATATGATAATGATACCTGACTGTGAACTGAACATTAGTGGGGATGAGAGAAGTAGACTAACATAAGTATTACCATCTGAGTGAGACAGATTGATAGGCTTAAAGCTACAAAATCCGCCGGATCCTGACGATTTTTTCCCGAGAGTGTTTAAAGAGTTTGATTTTGAAATCTGAGACCAGTTAATGGAAGTATTTAGGAAGTCCGTAGACACTGGATTCTTGCCTAAAGTCTGACTTTTGGACTGAATAAAATAGGCTGACAGCATTAAGAAACTAACACTTGTACAATGTCAACAACGTGGTCGTGGTATGTATAGACAATTATATGCACACACACACACACACACACACACACACACACACACACACACACACACACACACACACACACACACACACACACACACACACACACACACACACACACACACACACACACACACACACACACACACACACACACACACACACACACACACACACACACACACACACACACACACACACACACACACACACACACACACACACACACACACACACTCACTCACACACACACACACACACACATATATATATATATATATATATATATATATATATATATATATATATATATATATATTGGAAATTGGTATGTTATAACACATATATAAAAGCTCACTATAAACCCACTATCGGAGAAAAAATTACGGAAGTACAGGGAAACTGTATATTTCGACTACTATCTGTAGTCATCTTCAGCAGAATGCTTACAAGAAGTTAAGGTACAAGAATATATGAGGAAGTGAGGGGTACATAAAAGGGGATGGGGAAAGTGGGGGGACTCAGGTTACATGCCCTTGAAATGGTTGGGTCATGGAAGGACAGTTGGTGGTATTTTGTCTGACCGCTCTTGACATTATTTTGTTGACCGCTAACTTCGTAATACAATCTGGGGGCCACTGACCTCACTCGCGCGATGAGTCGCCCAATCACCCGTGGGCGCTGAGATTCAAACTTTCGCCCTTTTCCTCTCGGGTTGATCGCCCCCTCCCCCCCTCTCTCCCCCCTTCTTTGCCTCCGGAGGGGGGGAGGGAGATGAGGGGAGCTATCCCCCGAAGATGACTAAAACAGTCTGGCGAAAAAGAAAAGAAATGAAATAAATAAATAGATTAGAAAATATATAACAATAATAATAATAAAACAAAGTAAAAATAATATAATAACAATAATAAAATAAGTAAAATAAACAAATGAAAAATAATAAATACAAATAAAAAGGAAGTGAAAACATTATTGGGTTTGATTTAAGAGTCACAAACCATTCGTTTTATTCACATAATTGATTGTTCCATGTACTTTGTCAACTGTTGCTATTTTTGTGTCATTTAGTAAATACGTATAAAATCCTTGCTAAATTAATTCAACATTCGCCTTATTTTACTTCTTAACGTTGTCTGGAACCTGTTATCAAATATCGTTGTGACAAATTCAAATATGATTTGTTGAATACAACATTCAGTTCTTAATGTTACAAAAAATAAATTAATACAATCATAGACAAATAAATTTAAATGAATCAAATACCTCTCTCCAACTCCAGTGTGTGTGCGTGCGCGTGGGTATGCGTATATAAAAACATCAGAATTAAGGAGACTGCAAGAGACCATAAGGCCTACACTAGGCAGTTGCATGTCCCCTACCACCTGTCATCCCCATCCATAGCTATCCAATTCTTGCCGATTTCCTTCTTCAGTCTAAATTTGTCCAATCTAGATCCATTACTGCGAGTCCTGCCTTGTTGTCTTAGTATGATGACCTTGTCTGGATCCCCCTAGTTAAAACCCTTGATCCACTTGAACACCTCTATTAGATCACCCCGCACTCTGCGTCTTTCCAGAGAGTGTAAGTCAAGGTGCCTAACCCTCTCTTCGTAAGGTAAATTTCCGAGCCCATGTATCATTTTGGTCATTATCCTTTGTATAGATTCTACCGAATTAACATCCATTCTATAAGACAGACACCAAAACTGTGTATTCTCATGTATGGATTTAAGATTACACAAACGCAACTGGAGTTAGTGAGCAAATGTTTTATTTTTTCACCTTTCATATACTACAGAAAATATCGAAAAAAATATATATAACATACATCTAGCATTTCTGTGTACACGGTAAAAACATTATAAACATATTTTCAAGTTCGTAAAAGATATAGATACTTATTTTAGCAAAATAAAATGCATCATATACAGCACAAGGCCAGAACAGCAGAACATTTGGTTTCTGTAGGACATTTTTTTTTTTTTTTTTTTTTTTCTAAGGACCAGGGGTATTCTCTTGGGCCTGGGAGGTTCTCTTGGATCTGGAAGGTTCTCTTTGTCCCGTGAGATTCTCCTAAAACCAAAGGGGTCCTGCTGGAACCAGGGAGGTTCTCATGGGGGCCAAGGAAGTTCTCTTGGGGCCAGGGAAGTTCTCTTGGACCCCGGGAGGTTCTATTGGACCCCGGGAGGTACTCTTGGTCCCCGGAAGATTATCTCTGAACCTGGGTGGTTCTCTTAGACTCCGGGAACTTCTATTTGACTTGAGGTTGTCCTTTTGGACCCCGGAAGGTTCTCTTGGACCCCGGAAGGTTCTCTTAGACCCCGGGTGGTTCTCCTGGGCCCCGAGTGGTTCTATTAGACCCCGCGTGGTTCTCTTGGACTCTGGGTGGTTCTCTTGGACCCCGGGAATTTTTCCTGGATCCCGGGATGTTCTCTTGGTTCCCTGAGGTTCTCCTGGTCCTCGGAAGGTTCCCTTGGTCCCCGGAAGGTTCTCTTTGTCTCCGGAAGGTTCTCTTAAACCTCGGGTGGTTCTCTTGGACCCCGGAAGGTTCTCTTGAACCCCGACCCCGAAAGATTACCTTTGACCACGGAATATTATCTTGGACCCCCACGAGCTTCTCTTGGACCTCGAAAGGTTCTCTTAGACCCCGGACGGTTCTCTTGGACCCCGGGAGGTTTCCTTGGATCCCGGGAGGTTCGCTTTGACCCTGGAGGTTCTCTTGGTCCCCGGGAGGCTCTGTTTGATCCCGGGAAGTTCTCCTGCGGCCAGGGGTTCTTTTAGGGGTCGTGATTCCCTTTGATTCCCTGGGGCCGGGGTTTTCTTGAAGGCCAGGGTTCCCCGGGAGCCGGTAGGTTTTCTTCGAGCCGGGAAGGGGGGGGGGCTTTCCTGTGGCCGGGGAGTTCTCCTGGGGCCGGGTGTTCTCCTTGGTTCCGGGGGTTCTCCTGGGGCCCGGAGTTTCTCCTGAAACCGGGAATTCTAGGGCCGGAGGTTCTCCCAGGGCCATAGGTAATTGGAGACCAGAGTTCTTCAAGAGGTTAGAGGTTCTTTTGTGCCCGGGGGTTCATTTTGGTGAGGTTCTCCTGGGTTCGAAGTTCTTTTCGGGGCTATGTTTTTTTTTTTTTGGGGGGGGGAACTAAGATTTCCTTTGTGGTCAGATTCTTTTGGTGGGACGGAGTTTCATATGGGTTCCTTTGCTTCCAGGGGTTTGAGGGTCGGGGTTCTGATAGGGTTTGGTTTCTTTGTGAGGCCAGGATTGAGATTGGTGGTTCCTTTGGGTCCTTTGGGGTTTCTTCTTGATTCGGGTGGGTTTCTCCTGGGTTCGGGTGGATTTCCCCTGAGTTCGGGTGGGATTCTCCTAGGTTTGTGTGGGTTCCTTTGGGTCCTTTAGGGTTTGTCCTACGTTTGGGTGGGTTCCTTCCTGGTCATGGTGTATCCTTCGGGGAGCATCGGCCTGGTCATCCTCTGGGTGGGGGTGATGGGTGGGGTTGCCTCGGTCCGCCGTCGTTCTGCCCCAGTTTGACTCCTCCGGCCCGCGAAGGTCATGGCACCCGATGGACAAGAACGATTTGGGCAGATTGTGTTGTGTAATTACGCACTCGTATACATGCATGTATTCGTATGTGTGCGTGTGTGCATATTTATTTGCATATACATATGTACATGTATGTGCATATAAGTATTTGTATATACATACATATATGTACACGTTTGTATATGTATATTTGTATACACACGGATATATATATATATATGTATATGTATATATATATATATATATATATATATATATATATATATGTGTGTGTGTGTGTGTGTGTGCATTTGTATAAGCACACATGTATGTACACATATATGTACGTGTATTTGTATATACACACATGTATGTGTACTTATATATAAGTATATATGCACTTGTGTATAATATATATATATATATATACATATATATATATATATATATATATATATATATGTGTGTGTGTGTGTGTGTGTGTGTGTGTGTGTGTGTGTGTGTGTGTGTGTGTGTGTGTGTGTGTGTGTGTGTGTGTGTGTGTGTGTGTGTGTGTGTGTGTGTGCATATATTTGTATATACATACCACGACCACGTTGTTGACATTGTGCAAGTGTTAGTTTGTTAATGCCGTCACCCGATTTTATTCAGTCCAAAAGTCAGGCTTTAGGCAAGAATCCAGTGTTTACGGACTTACTAAATACTTCTGTCAATTGGTCGCAGATTTCAAAATTAAACTCTTTAAGCACTCGGAAAAAATCGTCAGGATCTGGCGGATTTTGTAGCTTTAAGCCTATCAATCTGTCTAATATGATCATGTTTATGATAGTCTACTTCTCTCATCCCCACTAATGTTCAGTTCACAGTCAGGTATCATATCTATCTTCTTTGTAAAAATCGAGCGAAAATAATAAATCCTAGCTTATTTTTTCTCTGAATCTTCTCCTTTGTAAAAATCAAGAGAAAATATTTATTAAACCCTCGCTCACTTTCTCTGAATCTTCTCCTTTGTAAAAATAGAGATAAAATATTTATTAAATCCTAGATCATTTTTTCCTTTGAATCTATCAAGACATCTTATTCAGTTTTAATTGGGCCAATACATTCCTTATTTTTAGATCTGCAGAGATGACAAAGGACCTTAGGGTTGGATCTCGCTTGTCTAACAAACTTAATTTCTTTGTTGTGTTTCGTTGTTTGCGTTTTTTTAATCAGCGAAGCCATTTTGCTATACTTAGATCTAAACTGTGTTCCCCCATTTTCACTCCTAATATATAACCCTCTTTTTATTCCGATCTCATTTTTTAGCCTCTCCGTCATTACTGTGTAGGTTTCTCTTCCCGTCTTGTGTTCTGGAATGGTGTGAACATTTCGTTAATCTCATCCATATTCTCGGCTATCATCACGTTATGTGCATATATATATATATATATATATATATATATATATATATATATGTATATATATATATATATATATATATATGTATATATATATATATTATTATTATCAATCAATCAAATCAGCCATCCTGAGTCCACTGCTGAACAAAGGCCTCCTTCATAGCATTCCATGATTCACATGACCGCGCCATCCTCTGCCACGTCACTCCTGCAAACTTCTCGATCTCGTCTCTCCACCTTCTGTCTGGTCTCCCTCTTCCACGCTTCCCATCTCGCGGCGTCCACTCAGTAACACACTTGCTCCATCGCTCATCAGTCGTTCGCGCTAACTTACCTGTCCAATTCCACTTTCTCTCCTTTACTGCTTCCACAATATCTTTCACTCTAGTCTGCTCTCTCACCAAACTTATTATCTTTCGGTCTTTCAGCATTATTCCCATCATTGATCTCTCCATTCTCTTCTGTGCTGTCCTTAGTTTTGTTTCCATCGCCTTCGTTTCCAAGTCTCACACCTGTAGATTATTGCTGGTAGAATGCATTGATTGTAAACTTTACGTTTCAAACATAAAGGCAGAGAGCCTCTCGTGATCTTATTTTACTTACCAAACACTTTCCAACCAATTGTAATGCGTCTTCTTATTTCATTATCATGATCCTTCGTCACTTTCATCAACTGGCCTAAATAATTGTACTCTTCAACTTCTTCTAGACTCTCATCATCAATTACAATCTCTTTACTTTGAATTTTCATATTGAACAATACTTTGGTTTTACTCTTATTCATTTTTAAACCTACTTTGAGACTTTCCTTGTTTAGATCGCTCAGCATATCTTGCAAATCCTCAGCTCTTTCTGAATTAAGAATAATGTCGTCCGCAAATCTTAGGTGGTTCAAATATTCGCCATTAATCTTTAAACCTTTCTTTTCCCAACTCAATCTCCTGAAAATATCTTCCAAGCAAGCTGTAAATAGTTTCGGTAAAATTGTATCGCCTTGCCGTACTCCTTTCTCGATCTTGATCTTTTCTGTATCTTTATGTAGTCGAACTATAGCGGTACCTTTCGCATAAATCTTTTCTGAAACTTTTACGATCTGTTCGTTTGTACCCTGGTTGCGTAGCGAGTTTAGTATTGCTATTTGTTCTACCGAGTCAAAGGCCTTCTCGTAATCTACAAAAGCTAAGCACAGAGATATATTGTATTCTGTCGTTTTTTCGATTAGTTGGTTTATCGCCTACAATAGGTCTAGAGTTTAAAATCCGCTTCTAAATCCTGCCTGTTCTCTCGGTTGGCTTTCATCTAAAACTTGACTTAGTCTATTTGTAGGGATCTTGGAGAATACTTTATATACATTTGATAGCAAGCTAATCGGTCGATAGTTACTAAGGTCCTTCTGGTCTCCTTTTTTATGAAGCAAAATCACTATAGCATTGCACCACACATCAGGAACGCTTTCTTGACGTAAGCACTGGGTGTAGAACTCAGGTAATTTAATATGAACTAACTTCCCTGCGTCTTTCAACAGATCTATCGACATACCATCTTCCCCAGGTGCTTTTCCACGTTTCATAGTTTTTAAAGCAAATTCTACTTCTTTCTTTGTAATCTCTGGTACACTACTAACGTCTACACATGAATTTACTGATTCAACTACCGTCTGCGACGAGTAAAGCTCATAGTAAATTTCTTTTACTCTTTTTACCATTTTGTCTCTACATTTAATTATTTATCCATTTCTATCTTTCAAACATATCATTTGCTGTCTTCCTAAAGCATGTTTGCGCTCGGTCACTATATATATATATATATATATATATATATATATATATATATATATATATATCAAGGACTACTATTACACAGGACGTGCGCACGCAAATCCCTGGGTCCGCTAGCGGAGGACATTGCTTTCTTTGTAACCTAACATTTTATATTGGACAAATATATCAAAATTAGAAACCTAACATTGTATATAGGACAAATATAATAACCAATGACTTATTCAATGCAGTATAAGTTAATATAAACTTATATAGTAAAATAAGAAACTATTTTTAAGGCACTGTTATGCTTTTAAATGCCAATTTTAGCCGGACTTAACAGGTATTATTGTATGAGGTTAGTGGACACCAGGGTTGGCGATTTTTTTTTTTTTTTTTATCTTTTTAAATAATATGAAAGATCGATTTTTTTCAATCAGATATATTTCATTTAAATAGATTTCTTTTTTATAGATTTTGAATATTGTGGGATTGCTATCTGATATGTGATCTGGTTGCTAAAGGACATTTTTAGCATATCAATATAAGGAGCAGTGTTATATAGACTTGCCACAAGTATACAAGGAACGGTATAAGCCGTATGTGAGGACGGTATGCTCAGGTTCACTCGATTCCTTCAAGGGTTTTCTCATCTTGGTGACATTTGCTGCATTGTCTGTCACAACACTTCCAATGTGACAACCAAAATATTGTTCAGCCTTCTTGATCGAATTTTGTACAAGTTGTAGAAGATATTCAGCAGTGTGAGGTTTCCTTGATGTGTCTATTGTGTCAACTAAATAAATCTGACCAGTGGATGTTGTTAGAGTGACATATTATGGGCTCATTATGGATGTTAGACCACCCATCAATTGAAAGACATACAGTTTCATTATTCAGGTCATATGCACACTTTTTATATTCGTTTTCATACACAAGATCCAAGTACTTATCAGCAATATCTTTTCTGGATGGAGGAATATAACCTGGCCTCATGTTTTGAACCATCTTGAGAAACTGAGGATACTGAACAAGACGAAATTGTAAATTTGTAGCAAATATCATTCTTGCAACTTCTTTGTCGAGATTTTCCTTTTGAGAGGCTGAAGTTTTTATGATAAATCTGTCCAGAGATGTTGATGACTTTCTTTTAGATGAAAATGATTTAGCAGAAGTGGCGCGTGTGGAGGAGTCTGATAGTGACCTTTTTAATAGTGGAGTCAGGTTTGCAGATAATTCAAGTGGAGCCGATGATGAAGGGATTGAAGCTGTTGATACAGATCCTGAAATAGAAACAGAAAAGTTTAGCATATTGCATAATTTATAAATGAATAAATAAATGAATGAATACAGTGTGATTTAGGCTACTTTTGAATACAGTAGTAATTTTTTTAGATAATGATCATATTCACACAAGCCACTAAATTATTTGGAAATAATTAACAGGACATGAAATAGGTGGGCTTGGAATTCAGCCCACACAGGATTCAGTCCACTTTTAAATTCAGTAAAAATAATGGGTTAGTTGGGTTAGGTTAGGCTAAATCCTTTTGGGCTGAATTTATATAGTTGTGTATGAAAAGGGAGAAATGCACACAATATAAGTAAAATTATTTACATGGGTCATCAATTTCTTCTTCTGTATGCTGTGGCTGACCTTGGTATTTATCTCTGTGAGATTTTAATCTTGACACAATGCCCTGTAGTTCCTGGCTACAGTCTTTGCATTTAGCTCGGTACCCTTTGCCAGAAATTGTTGGTAGTTTTTCAAGATAATTCCAGACAGGATAATTTTTTCTGCCTGAAGGAACCACTCTGCCAGGTTCAGGAGACATCCTTCCTGGTTGATTCCAAAGCAGCAACTGACTCAGTGAGAAGCTGCTTACCTAGAACAAGTTTCAACAAGAATCTTGTTGAAACTTGTTGTGGGCTGCACAGTGATATATACTACATGTAGGCTTATACCGTTCCTTGTATACTTGTGGCAAGTCTATATAACACTGCTCCTTATATTGATATGCTAAAAATGTCATTCAGCAATCAGATCGCATATCAGATAGCAATCCCACAATATTTAAAATCTACAAAAAAAAAATATATATATATATTTAAATAAAATAAATCTGATTTAAATATAAAAAAATAGATTTTTATATATTTTTAAAAAGATGAAAAAAAAAAAAAATCGCCAACCCTGGTGTCCACTAACCTCTTACAATAATACCTGTTAAGTCCGGCTAAAATTGGCATTTCAAAGCATAACGGTGCTTTAAAAATATTTTCTTATTTCACTATGAAAGTTTATATTAACTTAAACTGCATTGAATAAGTCAATAGTTGATATATTTGTCCTATATACAATATTAGGTTTCTAGTTTTGATATATTTGTCCAATATAAAATGTTAGGTTACAAAGAAAGCAATGGCCTCCGCTAGCGGACCCAGGGATCTGGGTGCGCACGTCCTGTGTAATAGTAGTCCTTAATATGTAGATATATATACATACATATATATATACATATACATATATATATGTATATACATATATATATATGAGAGAGTTATAGGTGGGAAAGGGTAAACGAAGATGGGCTAAGAATACATTTATTGTTCTTACGTTTCGGTTATTATAACCTTCCTCAGAGAACTTGTTACAGAACATCTTGGTCACAACATTTATACCCGTAGTGGGGGAACTTGTGAAGCTTCGAGTGTCAGGTTTTTTCTAGCGCATTAATTATTAAGAGACTGGCTGCTTTAGATAGGCATATAAATCCTTCTCTGTCGTTATTATTTTCTTGGACATTTATATGTGCAGCTTCAACTCCATTTGGGAAGGTTGTTGCATATTTCGAGGTGGCGGACCAGGGAGTTGGACGTTCTGTGTGCTTTTAAATCATTCCTATGTTCGTTTATCCTCTTCTCTATTCCTCGACCTGACTCACCGATGTAAGCCGAGGGGCAGCCACTACATGGAATGCGGTAGATCACACTGAGGTCGTTGTTGCCATTAGTGTGGTTTTTAAACATTTTACCTATTTTATTGCATGATACCTTGGCGATGTTTATGCCACCTTTCAGTAAATATCTATAAATAATTTCGGTTTTATCAGAATTAGGTACAGTAATGAAATGCGGTGTGACTAGGTTTTTTGTTACTGTATGGTCATTTGATCCGGACGCTTGGTCGTTTGGTCCGCTGGTTTGGGCGTTCGATTTATCGTGGATTTTTCTAGCTTTGCCTTCTGTTTTGGTTATCAGGCCGCCTGGATATTTTAATTCTTTAAAAAAATTCTGATAAAAGACAACTCGTCTTCAAGGAGTTCACTGCTGCATATACGGTAGGCTCGAAGAAAGAAGCCTATAAGGATACCAGTTTTAGTTCGTTTACTGTGGGCTGAGAAAAAGTGAACAAAGTCGTCTTTATTAGTAGGCTTTCTGTACACTGAAAACCTAAGATGATTAGAGCCTCTGTGTATTAGTGTATCTAAAAAGGGGAGTCTTTTTCAACTGTGAACTGGATGTCTTCATGAACTGCGTTAAGCCTTCTCATTTTGTTTACAATGTTGGTGTCTTTTGGTGTTATTACGAGTATATCATCCACGTATCTCAGCCAAGTGGTACCTCTACCCATGATGTTAATATATTTATCATTTTCCAACACCTCCATAAACAAACAAGCAAGAATAGCCGAAACGTAAGAACAATAAATGTATTCTTAGCCCGTCTTCGTTTACCCTTCCCCACCTATCACTCTCTCATTTGTCTTAAACAATTAATAAATATATATATATATATATATATATATATATATGTAATATATGCATACATACATATATATATATATATATATGTATATATGAATATATAATATACAATATATATATATATATATTAAATATATATATTTATATATTATATATATATAAGTATATATATATACATATATATATATATATATATATATGTATATATAATATATATATATGTGTGTGTGTGTGTGTGTGTAGATGTATCTAATATATATATAAATAAATATATATGTATATATATGTATGTATATATATATATATATATATATATATATATATATATATATATATATACATATATATTAGCCAAATTACCTGTGAGTTGCTGCGAGTTCGTGAATCATCCCTAACCTAACCATACCCCACCTAACTTCAACCCTTAAACCTAACCAAAATATATATATTTTTAAATGAAACATAATTATCCAAGTACCTGGAGTGATAGGGTATCAGAATATATTAGATTATGGGGGTCAATCTGCAAAATCCTAGGAGGAGTTCGTGAACATACAAACAAACAAACAAACAAATTGACAGACAAATGAAAGATAGTAATCCAAGTACCTTGGGTTATAAGGTTTCAGAATATACATGGTTATAGTGGTCTCTGCAAAAATTTAGAAGGAGTTCGTGAATAATCTCTAACCTAACCATACCCCACCTAAACTTTAACCCTTAACCCTAACCAAAATATACATATTTTTGAAAATGAAATATAGTTATCCAAATACCTGAAGTGGTAGGTTATCAGAATATATATGGTTATGATGGTCTATATGCAAAACCCTCGGAGGAGTTACTAAAGAAACAAACAAATAAACAAACAAACAGACAGACAGACAAATGAAAGATAGTTTTCCAAGTACCTTGGGTTATAAGGTTTCAGAATGTATATGGTTGTAGGGGTCTATCTGCAAAAACCTAGGAGTAGTTCGTGAATAATCACTCACCTAACCATAACCCACCTAACTTTAACCCTTAACCCTAACCAAAATATTTTTTTTTGGAAATGAAATATAGTTATCAAAGTACCTGGAGGGATAGGGTATCAAAATATATATGCTTATGGGGGTCTATCTTCAAAACCCTAGGAGTTCGTAATCAAACATGCAGACTATATATACATATATATATATATATATATATATATATATATATATATATACATGTATGTGTGTGTACATATATATATACATATATGTATATATATACATACATACATACATATTATATATATATATATAATATACATATATATATATATGGTTTAACGTCACACACTCCACCTATCGGGAGGCTAGGACGGTGCCCCTCACAGAGTTTAATTAACCATACCCTTTTTTCAACTTCGCTGGTGGCAGGATTCGAACCGCCCTCACCTCGACCTTCGCCCCAACACATATGTATGTATGTATATATATATATATATATATATATATATATATATTTATACAGTACATATATATATGTATATACATATATATATGTATACAGTACATATATATATGTATATACATATATATACAAATACATATATATATATATATATAATATATACTGTATATATATATATATATGTATATATATATATATACATATATATATAGATATAGATATAGATATATATAAATTATTTGATATATAAGGCTTCAATTATGGGGAGGCGGCGTATGTCCGGGCATGTTGTGATGATCTCTGTGTTCTCTTTGAGCATTTGTCTCGAAATCGCGATATGGCAGCCCAGATGACCTCCTATGGAGTAATCATCTTACATCTTGCAAGAGAGAACAAGTCTATCTTGCGTAATAAAGAGAATATTATTAAGAAAATTCAGCATGCTGAATTGTCTATCACTTTCAATGAAACATGTTTGAGAGAAGACCTCCTACTCATATATACCCTTAATATATATATATATATATATATATATATTATTTGGATGATGGAGAACATAAACACAGGGGAAGGCTCGGAACCCTAAACACTCTAATGTTTCGTTCGCGTAGAACTTCTTCTGAGAGTGTATGTAGAACTGCAATTGAAGTTTATGTACTAAATCTAATTATCTTTTCGGACACTTGGGAAAGGTCGTTTTTCTGGCGTGCTTTAGAATTAAAATACTAGTTTCTTTAGCTAAATTGATAAACCCTCCTCGATGATTCGATGAATTATTAGTTTAAATATATGCTGATTCAACAATTCTTCTAGTGAATTTATCAAAACCTTTATGTAGCACTTCAGCTTCTCTCCGGTTTGGTAAATGATCGAATTTTTCCGCATGAACTACTAAAGAATTAGATGTCCTATGTGCTTTTATGTCGTTTTTATGTTCATAAATTCTTTTTTTTTTTTATCCTCTTGACGATTCGCCAAAATAAGCCATTGAGCAACTATTGCATGGGATTTTGTATACGACACTGTTTTCGGAATTGGTTCTCTTTTCAGAAGTCTTTATTAAATCACCTATTCTCTTGTTAGTTATTTTAGCTATGTTCATACCTGATTTTGTTAGATATTTATCTATTATTGGTGACGTTTCTGAGCCAGGTACTGATATAAAATTTGTATTATTTTTATCATTTCTCTCTTTCTTTCCGCGATTGTAAATATTTATTGCTTTTCTTTTTGTTCTTTTCAACATTCCCTCTGGATATCCAAGTTTGTCAAAGGTTTTTATAATGTAATCAAATTCGCCTTCTAGGTATTCATTACTACAGATTCGTAGTGCCCTGAGAAAAAATCCTATTACTATACCACTCTTTGTCATGTGCGGAGAAGTAATGTACTAAATCCTCTTTGTTAGTTTCCTTTCTGTATACTGAGAAAGTTACAGTTTTTTCCACTCGTCGTATTAACGTATCTAGGAAGGGCAATTGTCCGTTTTGTTCCTCTTCTACGGTGAACTGAATATCGCTGTTGACCGCGTTAAGCATTCTCACTTTATTATTTACATTGGTGTTTTCGGGGATGATTGCGAGGACGTCGTCTACATATCTAAACCAGTGTGATCCCCTACCATTGATTCTGATAAAGTTTTCTTTTTCTAATAACTCCATATATAGACAGGCCATCACTGCACTTAAAGGACTACCCATAGCGAGACCTCTATGTTGTTCATATTCGTCACCATTAAAAGTAAACGCACCGAAATTTACGCATAAATCTATCAATTCTATATAATCTTGTTTTCTTATGGGTAGGTCAGTATCGTTCATATCTTTTATTACTCTCTTTACTGCTTCTAACGCACCGTTAGTGGAAATATTTGTATATAACGCCTTGACATCATAGCTTACTAACTTTTTCCCCGTGAAATCTAAATCTTTTAGTCTTGTCAAAAGATCGTTAGAATTTTTCAAATGTGTATTGCTGATCGATCCCATAATTTGTCTAAAATACTTATCAATATATATATATATATATATATATATATATATATATATATATATATATATATATATATATATATATATATATATATAGGGGGGGGTATCCCCCGAGAATGAATAACACAGTCTAGAGAACTGGAAAACAAATGAAATAAATATTAATAATAATAATGATAGTAATAGTAGAAGTAATAATAATAATAATGTGTATACATTATGACGAATGTGGATAGGAGGTAAAGGGAACACGGGCTGAGGGAAATACTTTGATTCCTGACTAGTTTCGCCTGAGTGGCTTCTTCAGAGGAATATAGTTTGAATTTTTTTTTTTTACATTTATTGATTCACAAGAAGTACATCTTGTTTGGGTCTCTACCCATATTCCTAGAAGGCATACAAGTATGCCTTTTACAATAAGTTACATGTACATGTGTTTAATTATGACAATATTTGTAGCGCTGTACGGTCCTGGTCAGTCTCCACGATCTAGCCGACGTGGTTAGTGTCCTATGAGTCCGTCGCGTCCCATCCGGTCCAGCCGACGTAGTTCCTGCACCCGTCGCGTCCCATCCGGTCCAGTCTAAGGCATCATGCGCAGTTACCTAAGTGAGAAAGGAGAAGATGTTAATCCTTTGGCTTGAATTTTTGTGGTGAGCTATAAGTCAATATTTCAAGTGAGTGCAGTTAAGAACCCATCCGTATCCTCTGGGGCTGGCACTTGAAGGAGACTTCCCAGCCGACGTGGTTGGTATCTTTTGCACTCGTCGCGTCTCATCCGGTCGGTTCAGGGCATCCTGCGCAGTTACCTAGGTGAAGAAAAGAAAGCATTAGTCCTTGGCTTAAGTTGAAATGTGTCATAAGTCAAAAAATCAGCAAGAGAGTACAGTCGAACAGAACCCATCCGTATCATCTGGGGGGGCGGCACTTGAAGGAGGCGTCCCAGCTGATACGAGTTAAGTGACATCGTCAGTCGACGGATGAGTCCCCCGGCCGAGGTCCTGGGGCCCGCACGTAGAAATCTGGTCGCTGGGCAAAGGGCCACATAATGATCTAGCCCGTTTGCGCCGGCCTCTCCACAGTGGATGCAGGCCTCCGGCTGTCCCGTCACCTCCGAGAAGCATCGATACCCGAGACGGAGTCGATGAAGGGTGACTTCCTCTATCCTGGAGAGACGGACTCCAGGGGTCAGTCGCTCATACGCTGTGGCAACTTGATACCAGCGTGCTGACGGCCTCTGGGCTGTTAGGTTCCTATGGCTTTGTAGCTCCCTCTTGGCCATCGTTCTCGTTGCAATGGCCAAGATCTCAGTTCGGCTCGGGAGGACACCGATTCCGCCTTCCATGTCCCCTGTGGCCGCTCTTCTGGCCACCCTGTCTGCCGCTTCATTTCCCTGGATGCCGATGTGTCCCGGCACCCAGTTGAGGACGACTGATCTCCCTTGCTGACGGAGGGCCTTGAGCTGAAACAACAGTGAGGTCATTAGTTTTTTCTGGTCATTATGATAAATTTTAGATATTAATTGCAACAGAGCTAAACTATCTGTGTGCACAACTACATTACGTTGGTGGGTGTTGAGAGCATGGGTCAATGCTAGACCCACTGCAACACCCTCTGCTTGCGTCGAGCAGCGAGTGCCCAACACCCTTACTCCCTGTTGCTCGTCCTTCGTGACAAACGCTGCACCTGCCACGTTGTGTACGGGATCCACGGAGCCGTCTGTGAAATAGACGACGCAGTTTTCCTGGGCGACAGATCTCATTGTGGCCTCCGCATCCGCCCGTAGGCGCGGCAGCGGCGTACCGCGTCGTGACGCCATCACACTGATTCTGGCCGTTGGATTCTCCCAGGGGGGAGACTGCACATAACCTTCCACCGGCACATCCCTCCTCTTCTGAAGGATAAGGTCATGCAGGTGAAGGTCCCTTATGCGGTGTGCAACCCTCGCTGACCACCTCTTCTGCGGGAAGAGATCCGGATCTTGCTGGAGGGCGCTGATTAGCCTTCGCCGCAGGAACGAGTCATGTTCTCTCTGAATGACTCTTATGGCGAAGGCTACCACCAATCCTGAGATCCTCGCACTGATAGGCACCAGTCCCGCCTCTTGCTGCATATTGGCGACCAGAGTCCAGCGCGGCGCGCCCAATATTACGCGCAGCGCCTGGTTCTGTACTGTCTCCAAGTCAGCCAACCGTGTTGCGGATAGACCAGCCAGAGCACTGCTGGCATAGTCTATCACCGGTCGAATTGCGCTGACGTAGAATGTCCGGAGGACAGCGCAGTTGGCACCTGCCTCTCTGGTCGCCAAGGACTTCAAAACGTTAATCCGGCTGAGGACCCTTCCCCGGATGTATGCCACTTCAGTCCGGAAGGACAGCCTGGAGTCGAGCCAGACACCAAGGTACATGTGCGTGCTGACCCACTCTACCTCATGTCCCTGCAGCAGAAGCCTGTCCCTCGGTGTCACGCTAGTGCCAAAACACATGGCTTTGGTCTTTGGTGGCGAGATCTTGAGGCCAAGCTCTTCGCATTTGGAGGAAATGCGGTCGAGGCACATTTGCGTCCTTCTGGCCTTGGTCCTTCTGCCTGCTACCACCAGCGCGACATCGTCTGCGTATGATAGGAGGCGGCATCCTGTGGGTAGAGGGATGGCTATTAATTCAGTCATCAGCACGTTAAACAGGGTGGGACTGAGAACCCCACCCTGGGGTGTACCATTTTCCAGGGGGTGATAGCAGGACTCCACTCCCTGTAGACGGACTCTGGCAGTTCTATTGGAGAGGTAGTCCGCTATCCACTGTAACAGTTTCCCCTGTACTCCTCTGGCAGCCAGACTGTCCAGAATTGCAGCGGGACTGGCAAGCTCGAATGCCTTCTCCAGGTCAAAGAAGACGACCATGGCGTGACGTTGCTCCACATGGCTCAGAAGCGTTGTAATGCATTGAGCCGTGCCCACCCCTTTGGTGAAGCCATAGAGGTTCTCTTGTGGTGGTCCCAGTTTCCACAATAGTCTTTGGAGAACCATCTTTTCCATGGTCTTCCCCAGGCAGCTCGTCAGGGAGATAGGACGATACTTTCCGGGCTCCCTGGGCTTGGGGATAGGCACGATGTCGGCCCTCTTCCAGTTGGACGGAAGTCTTCCACAGGACCAACTGCTGTTTACCACCTGGAGGAGTGCTTCTTCTCCAGCATCCCCCAGGTGTGCAACCATGGAGTACGTCACTAGGTCGCTCCCTGGAGCAGTGTCGGAGGATCTCTTACGTGAGGCTTGCAGCTCATGGATGGTGAATGGCGTGTCCGTGTCACCCGGAGACCCCATGGCAGCTTGTATCCTGGCCTCTCTTGGTTCACGGAGCATGGCCTGCCTCTGCTGCAGCTCGGCGGGTAGCGTGGCTGTGTGCGTTCGTCTGGCAAACTCTTGCGCCAGATTTTCTGCCTCGCACTGTGGTGCACGGGGAGCGCACCGTGGTGGGGTACGGCTGGTCGCTATGTGGAGTTTCCCCCAAAGTTCCTTTAGCGTGGTGGACTCACTAAAGCTTTGGCACCATTCTAGCCACTTCTCGCTACGCACACGTCGAGCTGTCTCCTTGGCCTCTTCGACGGCACTCCGGAGGTTGGCCAGGTTAGCAGGGTTGTGGTGTCTACGCAGGATCTTTCGTAGACGGTTGACCCTGTGGTTGGCATCCTTGATCTCTTGGTTGTAGTACCAACCATCTCGATGTCTCCTCCTGTTGAGGCCCTTCTTAGGTATTGCCTCCTCTGCCGCTGCATGAATAGCAGAGACCAGTGAGGCCTCCGCATCGTCCAACTCACCCATGGCCAGAGCGTCGGTGACGACCTCGCGAGCCACTCTGTCCTTGAACAACGTCCAATTGGCCTTGCGCGGGTTCCACCTTCCTATTCTCTGGACCACTGGGGGTGGCGGGGCTACGGTGAGCGACATGTCTATTCCAAAATGATCACTCGTAGCCGTGTCGTTGATGCTCCACGACATCCGATGCAGCAATGAGGAGGAGACAAATGAGAGATCGAGCCTGCCATGTCGTACATGCGTCGGCGACCCGTCGTTCAGTAGGACCACACCCGGGCTGGTGTTCAGGATTTCATCAATGTGTCGCCCGGACGAGTTTGTAGGCGACACAAAGTGAAGAATGGGGTGGTGCGCATTAAAATCACCTGCGATGATGTACTGCTCGTCTTCTGCGACGGTGCATACTTCCCCCAGGTCCAAGTGTCCACGCACAGGGGCCTTGTAAATGTTATACACATGAACCATTTCATGGGGGAAGTGCAGTCGAACTGCGAGCACCTCCACATCTTCCCCACACTCTATTGGTGGGTCTACTCTTGAACATGGGATGGACGCATGGACAAGGGTCATACAACCTCTGCTTGTGTCCGTTTGGGGCGACACGAACACGTGGTATCCAGAGATCCTGATCTCTTCCTCTCCCACCAGGGTCTCTTGCAAGAGGATGACCTGTTTTTCCTCCTGCCGTATGATGGCTTGCAGAAGTGACTGTTTCGCTCTGAATCCAAGGATATTCCATTGGAGGAAGCGAACAGTCTGGGTGGTCGAGCGCACTGTGGACACTCTATCCATGGTGCTCGTTGTCTTCCGATGACGATGACGGGCTTGACGGCGAAGAAGAGCCCTCGCTGCTAACATCAGTGTCCATATCCACCCCTTCGTTTCCCCTAGGTACGTCAGGGAATCCAGCCACAAACGCTGCGCCACCTGCCTTAGAGAGGGTAACCTCTCGCCTCGTCTGGTACCGCTGGACTCGAACTGGGCCCTCAGGCAGTGTAGCCTTGACCGCGGCTCCTGCGGTACTCTTGGCACCTGCTTTGCCTTTTCGGGCCGGCTCGTCAGACGTTGGCGGCTCTGCGCGTACTGGGGAGGGCGCTGGATCCTCCTCGGGTGTCCGGACACTGGTCGAGGGCACTGCGGGAGGCCGCGCAGGAGATGGGATCGTTGGAGAGCTTTCGGTCACCTGGGTGGTACCTGGTGCAGTGGATGGAGACATGGAGGGCTTGGTGGCAGGTGAGCACTTTTTGATGGAGACCATCGCCTGCGCCATGTCCTTGAGGAAGCTCGTAGCTTCCCTGACCTGGTCTTCCGAGCTCCCCAGGTGGCGGGCCAGCGCAGCCGCGGCGACCATGACGAACTGCATCAGTTCGTCATCCTGGAAGGTGAGTAGCCGCGGAAGGGCTTGCGCCGGCTGCTGCTCCCTTTGGACAGGAGGTTCTGCTGGGGGGCTGCGGTTCTTGGTTCCGTTATGGAACTGGGGCCGCTGAGGGAGCCCAGGGAACTCTGCCTCCGTTAGCGCAGGCGACGGTGTTGGAGGCTGCTGGCGTGGCTCCCTCGGTTGCCGAGGGTGTTTCCACACCGAGGGACGGGGCGGGGCTGGAACGTAGTCCTCTCTGGCCTTGTACACCTCCCTCGTAGCCTTGGCCTCGTCTCTGCGGACACCGCAGGCAAGGCTCCAAGCGTGATGTGTTTTGCCGCAGTTGGGGCACTTGGCCGTCGTCTCCTCGTTTTTCTTGTGCTTTGCAATGCACGTGTCGGTGGTATGTGGGCCACTACAGATGCCGCACTTAAACGAGCGTCTGCAGTGCCTTTGGTGGTGCCCGTACTGCTGGCAGCGAAAACACCTCATGGGGTCCGCACAAAGGTGCGTAGTGGGAACGTGCCCCACATGCCCAGGTCCAGTTCCCTCAGTGCGGGCCCCCGGAGGGTAACCACGACCTGCCTGGTGTTCTCCTTCCTCCAGGTGCATCTTTCTGCACTTGATCACCTGTGGATGCTCTTCGATGGCGTCCAGAATATTAACCGTTGACCAGCCCTGTAGCACCATCTTCGTTCCCTTTTCTGCTCCTTCCACCCTCTGGAGGTTTACCCTCCTACCA
>NW_027467713.1:3042166-3047166 GCF_046742065.1 Oratosquilla oratoria
ATTATTCTTAACCAAAATTGAGGTGCTTTTATTTAGTTGGTCCCGTGTAATGCTGGTATTGTGGGATTTTGTTACGTGGGTTTTTATCGCTCCATTTTGCATGTGTTGTGTGAGCCTCTGAGTTAAAGTTTGTGTGATATTGCTTATATACTCTTCTTTGCAAAGCACACCTTTTTTGTATAAATCACACGAGTATTTATATACCACATTATTTTTCTTAAGTTTATCCGTGGTAGCTGCCATATTGTTTTTCATCACCAGCGATGATGTTCATGGGTTATGGTAATATATTATAAAGTTTATTTTGTTCTCTTCGTTTCTAGGCTTACAAATTTTATGGATAATGTCTTTTAAAACTTTTTCATTTTTTTTATACGCTGATGACATTGTATTCTGATAATAAATGTTTATATTGTTTTTATTACTCTCTAATTCTTTATTCTTAGTGTTGGCATTCTCCATATTATTTTCAATTTCTTTATTGATGTCCCTTATTGCTAAGCCATTGTTAGTTAAAATTTGCTTGACTCTAATAAGTTCTTGGTGTAGTAGTTACCAACTAGAACAAATTTTAAAAGCTCTTGTGACATAGGGACGTATTACGCTCATCTTATATTTGGAGGGACATTCACTAGAACCGTTTAGGCACCTTACAGAGTTAGTGGATTTATTATAGACAGTAGTGGTGAAAACGCCTTTTGTTCCATCTACCCAAACGTCTAAAAAGGGGATTTCATTATTGACGCTCCTTTCCACCGTAAAGCGTAGACAAGAATATTCTTCCATTTTGTTTTTGATGTCATCAAGGTAGTTTTCTCCTTCTACATCTACAAAAATGTCATCTATATATCTAAGATACAATTTAGGCGTGGTACTTTAGAACTCTTCGGAGCATCCCGTGTCACCCATAGAACATGACTCGTGTAACCATTGACCTCTCCTTTATGTCTTCTTTTCTGTATTTATAATCTTGTAAGGAATGTTTTCAATAAAATTACCAGAAGATGCCTAATGTATAGGCGCAACGTCGATAAATGTTGGTTTTTATTTCCAAACATGAACTCGTTCGGAAATATTATATTTTCTCTCCTTGCTTCAGAAAAGAAACTACTCAGGAGAATAGAAAGTCTATAGAAGATCACCAATGCAGAGTATGCAGTGATTTTTAATAGAAAATGTATCGATGAAGACCTGCTCCCTAAATTCATTAATGTATATATGTATATATATATATATATATATATATATATATATATATATATATATATATACATATTCAAAGAAATCACAAAACACACGTGACTAAATATTTTTGCAGAAACCACCGTGAAATTGAACAAACAGATAAAGTCTTAATAGACGAAAACGTTCGGTATATGTTTTTTTTCAATTTCCCGGTGGTTTCTGCAAATATATATATATATATATATATATATATATATATATATATATATATATATATATATATATATATATATATATACATATATACATATATGTATATATATGTATATATGATGTAAGCGGAATAGGAAACGCAGGAGTCTTAGTCTTGAGTTTATTCCTGACTAGTTTCGCATACCTGCGAAACTAGTCAGGAATAAACTCAAGACTAAGACTCCTGCGTTTCCTATTCCGCTTACATCAACCTGTCAGAATGTCTCAACATATGTATATATATATATATATATATATATATATATATATATATATATATATATATGTATATATATATATGGGAGGGGTGAGGGGGGGTGAGGTAGTATGTGTGAGCAAATTTGACGCAGCCCGAAGGGATTTCTCCCCGTCTTCTCCTTTATGCATGAGGGGACGGAGAGGGGGGTCGCCGATTTAATGAAGCGGCCTTGCTGTGGATGTGCTGTGTCTTGCGACACTGCTTCTGACCCATGGCAGTGGACAAGGTGCAGGGATGACCCGTCATCCAGGAGGTGTCAAGATGAGAGGGAGGGTAGAGGGGTGTGGAGTGTATTCAAGGATGGAATGTGTGGCAATGATTTATGTCTTTCCTTTTTGGCTACCTCCATTGTAAGGGGGAAAAAGCCTTGGTATATGTATGTATGTATATATATATATATATATATATATATATATATATATATGTATATATAAGAATATATATATAAGAATATATATATATTAATATATATATATATATTATATACACAAGTGCATATTATAGTTATATACAAATACACACATATACGTGTACATACATGTGTGCTTATAGAAATGCATATATATATATGTATATATATATATATATATATATGTATATATACATATATATATGTATATATATATATATATATATATATATATATATACGTACATATATGTATATATATAATACGTATGTGTATAGAAATATACATATACAAACGTATACATACATGTGTAAACAAATACTTATATACATATACATGTACATATGTATATGCAAATATTCATACATACATATATCTATATATAAACATGTACACATGCACACATACGAGTACATGCATGTATACGAGTGCGTAATTACACAACGCAATCTGCCCAAATAGTTCTTGGTCATTCGGTGCCATGACCTTCGCAAGCCGGAGGAGTCCAATTGGGGCAGAACGACGGCGGACCGAGGCTCCCCACCCCCGCCCGTAGGATGACCAGGCCAATGCTCTCCGAAGGATACACCACGACCAGGAAGGAACCCACCCAAACCCAGAAGAAACCGCTAAGGACCCGAAGGAACCCACCCGAAACCAGGAGAAACCCCAAAGTAACCCACCCGAACCCATAAGAAACCCACCCGAACCCAGGAGAAACCCACCCGAAACCAGGAGAAACCCCAAGGGACCCAAAGGAGCCCCCAATCTCAACCCTGGCCCTCGAAAAGAAACCAAATCCTATGAGAACCCAGACCCTCGAACCCCCGGAAGCAAAGGAACCCAAGTGAAACTCCGCCCCCACCAAAAGAATATGACCACAAAGGAAATCCCAGTTACCCCCAAAAAACAACAACCCATAACACCGAAAAGAACTTCGAACTCAAAAGAACCTCCAAGCAAATCCCTATCACCAAAACGAACCTCTGGGCATAAAAGAACCTCTAACCTCATGAAGAGCTCTGACCCCAAAAACATTCAAAAGAACCCCGACCCTAAGGATCCCTGTCCTCCAAAGGAACTCCTGGTCTCCAAGAACCTACGGCCCCAGGAGATCCCGCGGCCCCAGAATCCCCGGCTTCAGAAGAAAACCCCAGCTCCAGGAAAATCCCCCGGACCCAGAAGAACCCTCGGACCCCAGGAGAACCCCCGGACCCCAGGAGAACACCCGACTTCATAAAGAGCTCTCCGGCCCCAGGAGAACCCCAAGCCCCAGGAGAAGCTCCCGACTCCCAGGGAACCCCTGACCTCCAAGAAAACCCCGGCCCCATGGATCCAAAGGGAATCACGACCACCAAAAGAACCCCTGGCCGCAGGTCAAAGAGAACCTCCAGAGGTCCAAGAGAACCTTCTAGGGTACAAGAGAACCTTCCGGGATCCAAGAGAAGATCCTGGGGGTCCAAGATAATCTTCCGGGGGCCAAGATCTTCCGGGGTCCAAGAGAACCTTCCGGGGTCTAAGAGAACCTTTCGGGGTCCAAGAGAACCTCCCGGAGTCCAATATAACCACCCGGGGTCCAAGAGAACTATCTGGGGTCCAAGAGAACCTTCCGGGGACCGAACCTTCCAAGGACCAAGAGAACCTTCCGGGGACCAATAGAACCTCTCGGGGTCCAAGAAAATATTCGGGGGTTCAAGATGATTTTTCGGGATTCAATAGAACCAACTGGGGTCCAAGAGAACCTTCCAGGGTCTAATAGAACCACCCGGGGTCCAAGATAGCCACCTGGGATCCAAGAAAACCTTCCGGGATCCAAGAGAACCACCCGGGATCTAATAGAAGCCCGGGGTCTAAGAGAACCACCCGGGATCAGAGATAATCTTCCGGGGACCAAGAGGACCTTCCGGGGATGAAGAGGACCTCCTGTGATCCAGGAAAACCTCCCGGGTTCCAAAAAAACCCTTCCTGACCCCAAGATAGCCTCCCTGGCCCCAAAAGAACCTCCTTGGCCCCAAAGAGAACCTCCTGGTCCCAAGAGAACCCCCCTGGTCTTAGGAAAACCTCCCGGGCCAAAGAGAATCTCTCGAGACATAGAACTTTTCAGATCTAAGATAACCTTCTGGGTCCAAGAGTACCACGGGTCCTTAAAAAAGAAAAAAAATGTTATGCTGTTCTGGCATTGCTCTATATATAATGTATGTACTTTATTTGGCTACAACAAATATCTATATCTTGACGAACTTGAAATTTTATTTTGTGTTTATAATGTTTTTAACGCGTACACAATAGTATGTTATAGGTTTTTTTTTTATTATTTCTATTTTGCTCGATATTTTCTGTACTATATAATTATTGACAAAATAAAACAATTGCTCACTAACGCCAATTGCGTTTGTGTAAACTTAAATCCATACACAAGAATACACAGTATTGGTCTCCGTCTTATAGAATGGATGTTAATTCGCTCGAATCGGTAGAGGAGAGTGACCAAAAGATTGACGAGTTAAACACCATATGAGGACGGAGCCTTTATTGTACGACGTTTCGCTTATTACAGCTTTTTCAAGTACAAGTTGAGATACAAATGCTTGAGATCAAATAAGGGGAAAGGAGGGAACGGGGAGAGAAAAAGGGTGGGGGAAGGAAGAGGAGGAGGAGGAGAATGGGGGGGGGGATGGAACACTGGGAAAGGATGAGAATGCTGGCCCAAACGTCCACAAAGGGTAGTTTAGATATTTAAAATTTTGCTGGCCATGGGTATTAGGGGAATTAAGTGAGGCGAGATGTTAAACATGACCCTGTTTTGTTCAATAGTGTTCGTTCCTTGAATGATTGCTGCTTCTAAACACTTCCTGCGGATTTTGTCTGGTTCTCGTATCAGCAGCTCAGCATTCT
>NW_027467713.1:3052166-3072166 GCF_046742065.1 Oratosquilla oratoria
CCGAATTAATGAAGTGGCATTGCTGTGGATGTGCTGTGTCTTGCGACACTGCTTCTGACTCAGGGCAGTGGAGAGGATGCAGGGATGACCCGTCATCCAGGAGGTGCCAAGATGAAAGGGAGGGAGTAGGGTGGAGGGGAGTGGAGTGTATAGGGAATGGAATGGGTGGGAGGGGTTTCTATGCATTTATTTTTATACCCCTCGGGTAAGGGGGAAAAAGCATTTGGTATATGTATGTATGTATGCACACACACACACACACACACACACACACACACACACACACACACACACACACACACACACACACACACACACACACACACACACACACACACACACACACACACACACACACACACACACACACACCCACACACACACACACACACACACACACACACAAACACACACACACACACACACACACACACACACACACACACACACACACACACACACACACACACACACACACACACACACAACACACACACACACACACACACACACACACACACACACACACACACACACATATATATATATATATATATATATATATATATATATATATATATATATATATATATATATCCTTACAAGGGAGGTAGCCAAAAAGAAAAAGGCATAAAATTATTCCCACTCATACCATCCCTGAATACACTCCACTTGGAGGTCATCCCTGCACCCTGTCCACTGCCCTGGGTCTGAAGCAGTGTCGCAAGGTACACCACATCCACAGCAAGGCCGCTTCATTAGATCGACGACACCCCCTCTCCGTCCCCTTATGCAGAAAAGGAGAAGACGGAGAGAAATCCCTTCGGGCTGCGTCAAATTTTGCTCACACATACTACCTCACCCCCCATCCCCCCATCCCCCCGCCCATTCCACCTCATGCATCACAACATCATCCATATACAACCATTCTCCATTCACCCCTGTCCTCTGTCCTCTCCCGTCCTTCCTCAACAGACATTCCCCTCTTCCCCAAAGCCCCCTTCACCCCATCCATCCATGTCATCCTAGGGCGTCCCCGCATGTTCACTCCCACCACATCTGCCTTCCATACCTCTTTTACTAGTCTTTCTTCACTCATTCTTTCCATGTGTCCAAACCATCCTAATACTCTTTCATCAACCCTATCTCCCAACTTCCTTTCCACCCCTGTTCTTCTCCTGACCTCCTCATTTCTCACTCTATCCAGCCTAGTAACCCCCATCATACATCTCAGACACCTCATCTCAAACACATTCAAACTCCTTCTCTCTTCCTCTCTTATGTTCCATGTTTCTGCCCCATACAGTGCTGTTGGCCCGTCACCGTTCCTAATGCCAGAAAAGACTGATGGAGATCTTGTCGACACTGGGCAGCTTCAGTGGGATTGACATTGACTATCCCAAGATGTTCCGTCGTCTGGCAAATGTTCTTCTGAATGGAATCCACAGCCTAGAGAAAGGCCAGCGTAAAGTTTACAACCAATGAATTCTACCAGCAATAATTTACGGATGTGAGACTTGGAAGCTGACGAGGGCAATGGAAACAAAGCTAAGGACTGCACAGAGGAGAATGGAGAGACCAATGATGGGAATAACACCGAAAGACCGAAAGAGAGCAAGTTGGGTGAGAGAGCAGATATTATAGAGGCAGTAAAAGAGAGGAAGTGGAATTGGGCAGGTAAGTTGGTGTGAACGACTGATGAGCAATGGAGCAAGTGTGTTACTGAGTGGACGCCGCGAGATAGGAAGCGTGGAAGAGGGAGATCAGACAGAAAGTGGAGAGACGAGATCGAGAAGTTTGCAAGAGTGACGTGGCAGAGGATGGCGCGGTCGTGTGATTCATGGAATGCTATGAAGTGGGCCTTTGTTCAGCAGTGGACTCAGGGTGGCTGATTTGATTGAATGACACACATATATATATATATATATATATATATATATATATATATATATATATATATATATATATATATATATATATATATTCTGTTAAACATCGCTGCATACTCTGCATTGGTAATTTTCTTCTTTGGACTTTCTATTCTCCGAAGCAGGGAGGGAAAATATATTTCCGAACGAGTCCATGTTTGGAAATAAAAACCAACATTTAACGACGCTTCGCCTACACATGAGGCATCTTCTGGTAATTCTGTTGAAAGCATTTCTTACAGGATTATGAATACAGAAAAGGAGACATGAAGGAGAGGTCAATGGTTAAACGACTCATGTTCTATGGGTGACACGGGATGCTCAAGAAGAGTTCTGTACCACACATATTTTGTTGAAAGTTGATTAGTGGCATATGTTCTCTGATAAGTACAGCCTCTAAATATTTCAGTTTCTTCCTGTTATTATTCATAACCAACATTGAGGTGCTATCATTTAGTTGGTCCCGTGTAATGCTGGTATTGTGGGATTTTGTTAAGTGTTTTTTTTCGCGCCATTTTGCATGTGTTGTGTGAGCCTCTGAGTTAAAGTTTGAGTGATATGGGCTACATACTTTTTTTTTTTGCAAAGCACACCGTTTTTGTATAAATCACACGAGTATTTATATACCACATTATTTTTCTTAAGTTTATCCGTGGTAGCTGCCATATTGTTTTTCATCACCAGCGATGATGTTCTTGGGTTACGGTAATAAATTATAAAGTTTATTTTGTCCTCTTCGTTTCTAGGCTTACAATTTTTATGGATAATGTCTTTTAAAACTTTTTCATCTTTTTTATACGCTGATGACATTGTATTCTGATAATAAATGTTTATATTATTTTTCTTACTCTCTAATTCTTTATTCTTAGTGTTGGCTTTCTCCATATCATTTTCAATTTCTTTTTCGATGTCCCTCATTGCAAAGCCATTGTTAGTTAAAATTTGTTTGACTCTAATAAGTTCTTGGTGTAGTAGTTACCAACTAGAACCGTTTAGGCACCTTCCAGAGTTTGTGGATTTACTATAGACAGTAGTGGTGAAAACGCCTTTTGTTCCATCTACCCAAACGTCGTATAAGGGGATTTAATTATTGACGCTCCCTTCCACCATAAAGCGTAGACAAGAATATTCTTCAATTTTGTTTTTGATGTCATCAAGGTGTTTTTCTCCTTCTACGTCTACAAAAATGTCATCTATATATCTAAGATACAATTTAGGCGTGGTACTTTAGAACTCTTCGGAGCATCCCGTGTCACCCATAGAACATGACTCTTATAACCATTGACCTCTCCTTTATGTCTTCTTTTCTGTATTTATAAACTTGTAAGGAATGTTTTCATTAAAATTACCAAAAGATGCCCTAATGTATAGGGAAACGTCGTTAAATGTTGGTTTTTATTTCCAAACATGGATTCGTTCGGAAATATTATATTTACTCTCCCTGCTTCAGAGAAGAAAATACTCAGGAGAATAGAAAGTCTATAGATCACCAATGCAGAGTATGCAGTGATTTTTAACAGAAAATGTATCGATGAAAACCTGCTCCCTAGATTCAATATATATATATATATATATATATATATATATACATATATACATATATATACATATGTATATATATATATATATATATATATATATATATATGTATATATATATGTGTGTGTGTGTGTGTGTGTGTGTGTGTGTAATATATACACACAAATGCATATATAGTTATATACAAATACACATACATATGTGTATATACAAATACACACATATACGTGTACATAAATGTGTGCTTATAGAAATGCATATATATATATATATATATATATATATATATACAAACATATATATATATATATATATATATATATATGTATACATATATATATATACATATATATGTATATATACATATATATTTAATACGTATGTGTATAGACATATACATATACAAAGGTATACATATATGTATAAACAAATACTTATATAAACATACATGTACATATGTATATGCAAATATTCATACATAAATATATCTATATATAAATATGTACACAAGCATACATACGAGTACATGCATGTATACGAGTGCGTAATTACACAACGCAATCTGCCCAAATCGTTCTTGTCCATCGGATGCCATGAGCTCCGCAGGCCGGAGGAGTCCAATTGGGGCAGAACGACGGCGGACCGAGGTCCCCCACCCAGAGGATGACCAGGCCGATACTTCCCGAAGGATAAATCTCAACCAGGAAGGAACCAGCCCAAACCTAGGAGAAACCCCAAAAGACCCGAAGGAACCCACCCAAACCCAGGAGAAACCCACCCAAACCCAGAAGAAACCCACCCGAACTCAGGAGAAACCCACCCAAAACCAGGAGAAACACCAAAGGACCCAAAGGAACACCCAATCTCAATACTGGCCTTCGCAAAGAAATCAAACCCTATGAGAACCCAGACCCTCGAACCACCGGAAGCAAAGAAACCCAAATGAAACTCCGCCCCCACCAAAAGAATATGACCACAAAGGAAATCACAGTTACCCCAAAAAAACAACCCATAGCCCCGAAAGGAACTTCGAACTCAAGAGAACCTCAAAGGCAATCCCTGTCACCAAAACGAACCTCCGGGCATAAAAGAACCTTTAACCTCTTGATGAACTCTGACCCCAAGAACATTCAAAAGAACCCTGACCCTAAGGATCCCTGTCCTCTAAAGGAATCCCTGGTCTCCAAGAACCTATGGCCCCAGGAGAACCCCCGGCCCCAGAATCCCCGGTTTCAGAAGAAAACCCCGGCTCCAGGAAAATCCCCCATCCTCAGAAGAACCTCCATACTCAAGGAGAACCCCCGTACCCCAGGAGAACACTCGACTTCACGAGAACCGCCCGGCCTCAGGAGAATCCCCAAGGCCCAGGAGAAGCTACCGGCTCCGAGGGAACCCCTGACCTCCAAGAAAACCCCGACCCTAGGGACCCAAAGGTAATCACGACCCCCAAAAGAACCCCTGGCCGCAGGTGAAAGAGAACCTCCCGGGGTCCAAGAGAACCTTCTAGGGTTCAAGAGAACCTTCCGGGATCCAAGAGAAGTTCCTGGGGGTCCAAGATAATCTTCCGGAGGCCAAGATAATCTTCCGGGGTCCAAGAGAACCTTCCGGGGTATAAGAGAACCTTTCGGGGTCCAAGAGAACCACCCGAGGTCCAAGAGAGCTATCTGGGGACCAAGAGAACCTTCCGGGGGACCGAGAAAATCTTCCAAGGACTAAGAGAACCTTCCGGGTGCCAAGAGAACCTCCCGGGAACCAAGAAAACCTCTCGGGAACCAAGAGAACCTCCCGGGGTCTAAGAGAAAGTTCCGGGGCTCAAGATAATTTTCCGGGATTCAAGAGAACCACCCGGGTTCCAAGAGAGCCTTCCAGGGTCTAATAGAACCACTCGGGGTCCAAGAGAGCCACCCGGAGTCCAAGAGAACCTTCCGGGATCCAAGAGAACCACCCGGGGTGTAATAGAAGCCCAGGGTCTAAGGGAACCACCCGGGTTCAGAGATAATCTTCCGGGATCCAAGAGGGCCTTCCGGAGACGAAGAGGACCTCCTGGAATCCAGGAAAACCTCCCGGTGTCCAAGAGTACCTCCTGGGGTCCAAGAGAACATACCTGACCCCAAGATAGCCTCCCTGGCCCCAAGAGAACCTTCTTGGCCCCAAAGAGAATCTCCTTTGCCCCAAAGAGAACCTCTCTGGTCCCGAGAGAACCACCCTGGTCTAAGGAGAACCTCCCGGGACAAAGAGAACCTCTCAGGACATAGAAATTTCCAGATCTAAGATAACCTTCTGGGTCTAAGAGTACCACCGGTCCTTAAAAAAAAAAAAAAAAAAAAAAAAAAAAAACAATGTTATGCTGTTCTAGCCTTGCTCTGTATATATTGTATAAACTTTATTTTGCTAAAGTAAATATCTATATCTTTACGAACTTGAAATTTTGTTTTGTGTTAATAATGTTTTTAACCCGCACACAAAAGTGCTAGATGTATGTTATATTTTTTTTATAATTTTTATTGCTCGATATTTTCTGTAGTGTATAATTATTGAAAAAATAAAACATTTGCTCACTAACTCCAATTGCGTTTGTGTAAACTTAAATCCATACACAAGAATACACAGTATTGGTGTCCGTCTTATAGAATGGATGTTAATTCACTAGAACCGTTTGAGGAGAGTGACCAAAATGGTATATGGGTTAAGAAATTTACCTTACGAAGAGAGGCTTAAGCACCTTAACTTACACTCTCTAGAAAGACTTAGAGTGCAGGGTGATCTAATAGAGGTGTTCAAGTGGATCAAAAGTTTTAACAAGGTGGATCAAGACAACAAAGCAGGACTCGTGAGGAAAGGAAAGTATTTCACCAAAAGAACCTTCTGGTTTTTCCTTACAGTGAGAAATTTGTTGGACTGCCTAATATTCTCAAACAATTCAATATCAACTTGGTTTTCACCTGAAGTAAATGAAGGTTGTGTTTACTCTATTCCATGCCTTAAATATAACAAATTATATATTGGCCAAACTGGCAAAGACTTACAAACAAGGATAAATCAACACAAGTATAGTGTAAGGAGTGGACAAATTTCCAGTGGCCTTTTTGTTCATATAAGAGACCACAACCATCCTAGTGACTGGGATAATTCTAGGAAAATAATTTCTTGTAGGTCTTTATTTAAAAGAAACATTATCGAATCCAGTCATATTAAGCATACATTCGATAAAAATATTAATCTAAGTTTAGGTTTATATAAACTTGATGATTTTATTATTAAGAATATTGTAAAAAATGCTCCAAGTGTTACCAGGCCCGGGTGATGTAACGTTACATGATCAAATGTCCTTAAATGTAAAAACTTCTCAACCTGGTTAAGAAGCATCTTGTGTGTCCTTACCATGTTCCCTACTACTTTATGTATATATATGCACCTATGTCTCTGTCACTTTGTATTCCTTGATAATGTCTTAAATAGACGAAAACGTTCGGACTAAGTTTCTTATTTCCCAGTGTTTTTTTCTGCAAATTATTTTTCACGTGTGCCTTGTGAATTACTGCAATATATACGTATATATATATATATATATATATATATATATATGTATATATGTATACATATATATATATATATATATATATATATATATATGTGTGTGTGTGTGTGTGTGTGTGTGTGTGTGTGTGTGTGTGTGTGTGTGTGTGTGTGTGTGTGTGTGTGTGTGTGTGTGTGTATTTGTAATGTTGACAGGGTGAAAAAGAAAGACAAGGAAATTTTGGGATAGAAATATACCGTGTATTTACCTAGTTGTAATTACCTAGTTGTATTTTACGGGGAAGGGAGCTATGCTCGTGGTTTCCCGTCTTCATATCTCGTTTTATCCAGACTGTTTTTAAATTCGTGTATCGTTTTTGCACACACCACATTTTCATATAACTTTAGAATTTCTCTTTGTCTGACTCAGTTCTGTTCTCGTTTTTTTCCTTAGCTTCCATTCTTTTTTGTTTCTCATCCTCTCTTTCCTCTTTATTTATCTCTCTTTTTATCCATACCTGTTTATATGGATCACTTTTTGCTAGTTTCCCTGTTTTTGCTAAGCTATTCTCTGCTGTCTTTTGTGACCTGAATTTAACCTTAATTGGTCTGGTCTTATTTGTATTGTATTTCCCTAGTCTATATATTTCTTCAATTTCTTTCCCTGTTTCTTGTTCATCTTCTTGAACTACTTCTAATATCTTGTTTACTTTTTCCTTCTCCTCCTTTACTCTTGTAGTCCTATTTGGATTATGCTTCTCTTCCATCCCTAATATAATTATACATTTCTTTTTATCCACTAAGTCTCTTACTATATTCTCCTTCTCTCTCATCACTTTAATAAATGTGTCCTTGGTTTGTTCTTTCATCTGTTGTTTTACTATATCTGTACATTCAATGTCGTTGTTCTCTTGGACTTTTCTCCAACCCTGTACCTCTTTTGCTATGGACTCTTTATTCTCTTTATTATTATTCTTTAATTCCTCATTCTCATCCTTTACTTCTTTTAACTGTCTTTTTAATTCTTCTATTTCTTTGTTTAGGTTTTGGTTCTCCTTCTTTAGTTCTTCCAATTTATCAACTCTTTGTGTAATCCGTGTAAGTTGACTGAACCTAACCTCCCACTGTTCGTTCATTTTCTCTAGTTTTTCCTCTAGACTTGCTAATCAGGGGAGGTTGTCATCTCCTCCCTCATTAAATCCATGGAAATAATTATCTTCACCTTCCATTGCGCTGCTCTTATCTATATTTCTAATTTTTACATTTTTACTAATGTCTTCGACTTCACCTCTATCGTTGACATTCCCTCTGACTTCCGGGACCCGTTCGTCTCCTTCCTCATTTCCTTCCATTTTCCTCAGTAATCCCTCCCCTTCTCCTTTTTCTTCATCTTACCACTACACCATGAGCTTTCCTCTTCCCTACTAATACAACACAGGTACTCCCTCGTCGTTGAGATCCACAAAATTTGAATTTTTCCTGAAGTCCCAAACTTTCCTGTCACTTCGACTGTAGTGTGTGTGTGTGTGTGTGTGTGTGTGTGTGTGTGTGTGTGTGTGTGTGTGTGTGTGTGTGTGTGGTGTGTGTGTGTGTGTATGTGTGTGCGTGTATGTGTGTGTGTGTGTGTGTGTGTGTGTGTGTGTGTGTGTGTGTGTGTATGTGCGTGTGTGTGTGTGTGTGTGTGTGTGTGCGTGCGTGCGTGTGTGTGTGTGTGTGTGTGTGTGTGTGTGTGTGTGTGTGTGTGTGTGTGTGTGTGTGTGTGTGTGTGTGTGTGTGTGTGTGAGTTTGTGTTTGTATATTACTAGACGGGAAGAGAAACCTACACAGTAAGGACGGAGAGGCTGAAAAATTAGATCGGAATAAAAAGAGGGTTATATATCAGGAGTGAAAATGGGGAAACACAGCTTATATCTAAGTATAACAAAATGGCCTCGCTGATAAAAAAAAAAAACCGCTAACAACGAATCGTAACAACGAAATTAAGTTTGCCAGACAAGCGCGATCCAACCCTAAGGGCTTTTTTCATCTCTACAGAACTGAAAATAAGGAATGTATTGGCCCCTTGATAGATTGAAAGGGAAAAATGAGCTAGGATTTGATAAGTATTTTCTCTCTATTTCTACAAAGGAGAAGATTCAGAGAAAATGAGCGAGGATTTAATAAATATTTTCTCTCGGTTTTTACAAAGGAGAAGGTTCAGTGAAAATGAGCAAGGGTTTAACACTCGTAAACGCTTTATCTCTATTTTTTAGAAAGGAGAAGATTCAGAGAAAAAATAAGCTAGGATTTGATATTTTCTCTAGATTTTTACAAAGAAGATAGATATGATACCTGACTGTAAACTGAACATTAGTGGGGATCAGTGAAATAGACTAACTAACATAAACATTATCATGTTAGTCAGACAAATTGATAGGCTTAAAGCTACAAAATCCACCGGATCCAGACGATTTTTTTTCCGAGAGTGCTTAAAGAGTTCAATTTTGAAATCTGAGACCAATTAACGGAAGTATTTAGTAAGTCCGTAGACACTGGATTCCTGCCTAAAACCTGACTTTTGGACTGAATAAAATAGGCTGATGGTATTAATAAACTAACACTTGTACAATGTCAACAACGTGGTCTTGGTATGTATATACAATTATATGTACACACACACACACACACACACACACACACACACACACACACACACACACACACACACACACACACACACACACACACACACACACACACACACACACACACACACACACACACACACACACACACACACACACACACACAGACACACACACACACACACACACACACACACACACACACACACGCACACACACACACACACACACACACATACACACACACACACACACACACACACACACACACACACACACACACACACACACACACACACACACACACACACACACACACACACACATATATATATATATATATATATATATATATATATATATATGTATGTATATATATATGTATATATATATATACATACATATATATAAATATATATATATATATATATATATGTATTATATACACAAGTGCATATATAGTTATATACAAGTGCACATACAATTGTGTATATACAAATACACGTACATATACGTGTATATACATGTGTGCTTATACAAATGCATGTATATCTGTACATATATGTATACATATGTATATATATATATAATTATATATATATATATATATATACATATATATATATATATGACTGGGTGGAGGAAGAATAAGCGAAGATGGGCTGAAACTTTTATTGCTTATACGTTTCGACCGACTCGGTCTTCTTCAGTAAGCTGTCTACAAACAGTTTGGACCACACATTTATACATCCGAGTACGGGAACACGGACAGGTCATCCCGCTGGCTGTCTGGGGATTCCCTTTCCCGTATCATGCATACGTTTCCCAATTGTATTTATAATTAATTTACTTGCTGCCTTTGACAAACAAACAAAACCTTCCCTGTCATTGATATTTTCATAATAATTAATGTAGGCAGCTTCAACAGTCTTCCTCATGTCTCTCCTTAATCCCGTGTGTAAAACCTCGACTCCATCCCAGTGGGGTAATGTTCAGATTGGTCAGCATGCTGGACGAGTGAGTTAGACGTCCTGTGTGACCTCAAGTCTCGTTTGTGCTCGGCTTTGCGTTTCTCGACGCCTCGACCTGACTCGCCGTAATACGAAGATGAGCATCTACCGCAAGGAATGCGATAGATGGTACTGAGGGAAGGGAAGGTTTAGTTTGTTTGTCAAAGGCAGCAAGTAAATTAATTATAAATACAATTGGGAAACGTATGCATGATACGGGAAAGGGAATCCCCAGACAGCCAGCGGGATGACCTGTCCGTGTTCCCGTCCTCGGATGTATAAACGTGTTGTCCATACTGTTTGTAGACAGCTTACTGAAGAAGACCGAGTCGGTCGAAACGTATAAGCAATATAAGTTCCAGCCCATCTTCGCTTATTCTTCCTTCACCCAGTCTCTCATCTGTCTAAACCATTCATAAAAAAAAAAAAAAAAAAAAATATATATATATATATATATATATATATATATATCCGTGTGTATACAAATATACTTATACTAACGTGGACATACATGTATGTATATACAAATACTTATATACACATACATGTACATATGTGTACACACTTATATAGACATACATGTACATATGTGTACACACGTACACATACGAATACATGAATGTATACGAATGCGTAATTACACAACGCAATCTGCCCAAATCGTTCTTGTCCAGCGGGTGCCATGACCCTTGTAGGCCGGAGGAGTCCAATTGGGGCAGAACGACGGCGGACCGAGGCCCCCAAACCCCCCACCCCCACCTAGAGGATGACCAGGCCGATGTTCCCCGAAGGATAAATCATGACCAGGAAGGAACCAACCCAAACCAAGGAGAAATCACAAGGGACCCAAAGGAACCCACCCGAACCCAGGAGAAACCCAACCGAACCCAGGAGGAATCCACCCGAACCCAGGAGAAACCCACCCAAAACTAGAAGAAACCTAAAGGACCCAAAGGAACCCCCAATCTCAACCCTGGCCCTCGCAAAGAAACCAAATCCTATGAGAACCCCGACCCTCGAACCCCCGGAAGCAAATGAATCAAAATGAAATTCCGCCTCACCAAAAGAATCTGACCACAAAGGAAATCCAAGTTCCCCCCAAAAAAGAACCCATAGCCCCAAAAAGAACTTCGAACTAAGGTAAACCTCCAAGGGAATCCCTGTCACCTATGAGAACCCCGACCCTCGAGCCCCTGGAAGCAAAGGAACCCAAATGATACTCCGCCCCACCAAAAGAATCTGACCACAAAGGAAATCCTAGTTACCCCCAAAAAACAACCAATAGCCCCGAAAACAACTTCGAACTCAGGAGAACCTCCAAGGAAGTCCCTGTCACAAAACAAACCCCCGGGCATAAAAGAACCTCTAACCTCTTGAAGAACTCTGACTCGAAGAACATTCAAAAGAACCCCGACTCTAAGGATCCCTGTCCTCTAAAGGAACCTCTGGTCTCCAAGAACCTATGGCCCTAGGAGAACCCCCCGGCCCCAGAATCCCCGGTTTCAGGAGAAACCCCGGGCCCCAGGAAAACCCCCACGGATCCCATGAGAAACCCCGGACCCCAGGAGAACACCCGGCCCCAGGAGAACTCCCTGGCCCCAGGAAATAACCTCCCCCCCCCCGGCTCGAAGAAAACCTCCCGTCTCCCAGGGGAATCATGGCCTTCAAGAAAACCCAGGCCCCAGGGACCCAAAGGGAATCACGACCCCTAAAAGAACCCCTGGTCGCAGGAGAACCTCCCGGGGTCAAAGAGAACCTCCTGGGGACCAAGAGAACCTCCGGAAACAAAGCGAATCTCCCGGGATCCAAGGAAACCTTCCGGGGTCCAAGAGAACCGTCCGGGGTCCAAGAGAACCTTTCGGGGTCCAGGAGAACCTTTAGGGGTGCAAGATAATCTTCTGGGGTCCAAGGTAATCTTTCGGGGTTGGGGTCCAAGAGAACCAACTGGGGTTTAAGAGAACCTTTCGGAGACTAAGAGAACCTTTCGGGGACCAAGAAAAACTTCCGGGGACCAAGAGAACCTCAGGGAACCAAGAGAACCTCCCGGGGCCCAGGAAAAAATCCCCGGGTCCAAGAGAACCAACCAGGATCCAAGAGAACCACCCGGGGCCCAAGAGAACCACCCGGGGTCTAATAGAACCACCCGGGGTCCAAGAGAACCATCCGGGGCCCAAGAGAACCACCCGGGGTCTAAGAGAACCTTCCGGGGTCCAAGAGAACCTTCCGGGGTCCAAAAGGACCACCCGAAGTCAAATAGAAGTTCCCGGGGTCTAAGAGAACCCATCAGGTTCAGAGATAATCATCCGGGGACCAAGAGAACCTCCCGGAGTCCAAGAAAACCTCCCGGGGTCCAAGAGAACCTCCCTGGCCCCAAGAGAACCTCCTTGGCCCCCAAGAGAACCTCCTTGGTTCCTGCAGGACCCCCCTTTGGTCTTAGGAGAACCCCCCGGGACAAAGAGAACCTTCAGATCCAAGAGAACCTCCCAAGCCCAAGAGAATACCCCCAGTCAAAAAAAAAAAAAAAAAAAAAAAAAAAAAGGAAGAGTAGGTGAAAGAGGAGGAAGTGGAAGTGCAAGAATAGGAAGAGGAGGTTAAAGAGGGGGAACAGGAGGTGGAAGAGGAGGAGGAAGTGCGAGAGGAGTGAGAGGAGGTGAAAGAGGGGGAAAAGGAGGAGGAGAGGAGGAAGAGGTGAAAGAAGACGTGGAAGAGGAGGTAGAAGGAGGAGGAAGAGGAGGGAGGTGAAAGAACAGGTGGAAGAGGAGGTGTAAGAGGAGGACGAGGAGGAAGAGAAGATGGTAGAGGAATAGGAAGAGGAGGTGAAAGAGGAGGTGAAAGAGGAGGAAGAGGAAGTGTAAGAAGAATAAGAGGAAGTGCAAGAGGAGTAAGAGGAGGTGAAAGATGGAGGAGAAGAGGAGGAGGTAGAAAATGAGGAAGAGGAGGAGGTAGAAGAGGAGGTGGAAGAGGAGGAGGAAGGAGGTGAAAGTAGAGGTGGAAGAGTACCCATAAAGGCCCCACCTCGAGACCTCCACCGGGGGTGCGCCCGCACGCCCACAGGGGAAGGGGTGGTGGTGGGGGGACGATCTCTCGCGCGATGAGTCGCCCAATCGCCCGTGGGCGCTGAGATCCAAACTTTCGCCCTTTCCCTCTCGGGTTGATCGCTCCCCCTCCCCCCTCTCTCGCCCCTTCTTTACCTCCGGAGGGGAGGAGGGAGAGGGGGGGGGGCTATCCCCCGAAGATGAATAAAACAGTCTGGCGAACAAAGAAATAAGATAAAATAAAATTAAATAAGATAAAATAGATAAATAAATCAAATAAATAAAAAATAAATAAATAAAATAAAAAGTAAAATAAAAGATAAAATGAAAGAAAAATAAAATAAATAAAAAATATATAAATAAAATAAAAAGTAAAATAAAAGATAAAATTAAAAAAGAAAGAAAAAAATAGAAAATATATAAAAATAATAGTAATAAAACAAAATGAATAATAATAATAATAATAATAATAATAATAATAATAATAATAATAATAATAATAATAATAATAATAATAATAATAATAATAATAATAATAATAATAATAATAATGATAATAATGATAATAATGATAATAATGATAATGATAATGATGATAATAATAATAATAATAATAATAATAATAATAATAATAATAATAATAATAATAATAATAATAATAATAATAATAATAATAATAATAATAATAATAATAATAGTAATAATAGTAATAATAGTAATAATAGTAATAATAACAATAATAAAAATAATAAAAATAATAATAATAATAATAATAATAATAATAATAATAATAATAATAATAATAATAATAATAATAATAATAATAATAATAATAATAATAATAATAATAATAATAATAATAATAATAATAATAATAATAATAATAATAACAATAATAATAATGGTAATAATAATAATAATAATAGTAAATAAAATCAACAAATAAAAAATAATGAATGAAAATAAAAAGGAAGTGAAAACATTATTGGGTTTGATTTAAGAGTCACAAACCAATCGTTTTATTCACATGATTAATTGTTCCATGTACTTTATCAACTATTGCTAATTTTGTGTCATTTAGTAAATACGTTTAAAATTCTTGCTAGATTAATTCAACATTCGCCTTATTTTACTTCCTAATGTTGTCTGGAACAGGTTATCAAATATCGTTATGACAAATTCAAATATGGTTGGTTAAATACGATATTCAATTCTTATTGTTACAAAAAATGAATTAATGCAATAATAGATTACACAAACGCAACTGGAGTTAGTGAGCAAATGTTTTATTTTTTCACCTGTTATATATTTCATAGAATATAGAGAAAAATAAAAGAAATTATAACATACATCTAGTATTTCTGTGTACGAGTTAAAAACATTATAAACACAAATTTTCAAGTTCGTAAAATATATAGATATTTATATTAGCAAAATAAAATAAATCATATACAGAACAAGGCCAGAACAGCAGAACATTCGGTTTCTGTAGGACTGGGTTTTTTTTTTTTTTTTTTTTTTTTTTTTTTTTTTTTAAGGACCAGGGGTATTCTCTTGGGCCTGGGAGGTTCTCTTTGTCCCGGGAGGTTCTCCTAAAACCAGGGGGTCCTGCTGGAACCAGGGAAGTTCTCTTGGGGGCCAAGGAGGTTTTCTTGGGGCCAGGGATGTTCTCTCGAACCCCGGGAGGTTCTCTTGGAACCCGAGAGGTACTCTTGGTCTTGGTATGAACCCGGGTGGTTCTCTTAGACCCCCGGAAACTTCTTTTGGACTTCGTGTGTTCTCCTGGACCCCGGAAAGTTCTCTTGGACCCCGGAAAGTTCTCTTAGACCCTGGGTGGTTCTTTTGGACCCCGGATGGTTCTCTGGCCCCCCGGGTGATTCTATTATATTCTGGGTGGTTCTCTTGGACCCCGGGAGGTTCTCTTGGATCCCGGGAGGTTCTTTTGGTTCCCTGAGGTTCTCTTGGTCCCCGGAAAGTTCTCTTGGTCCCCAGAAGGTTCTCTTGGTCCCCGGATGGTTCTCTTGGACCCCGGATGGTTCTCTTGGACCCCGGAAGGTTCTCTTGGACCCCGGAAAATTATCTAGGACCCCGGAAGATTATCTTGGACTCCCATGAGCTTCTCTTGGACCCCGGACGATTCTCTTGGGCACCGGGAGGTTTCCTTGGATCCCGGGGAGGTTCTGTTTGAATCCGGGAGGTTCTCGTTGTCCCCGGGAGGTTCTGTTTGACCCCGGGAGGTTCTCTTTGTCCCCGGGAGGTTCTCTTTGTCCCCGGGAGGTTCTCTTTGTTCCCGGGAGGTTCTCTTTGTCCCCGGGAGGTTCTCTTTGTCCCCGGGAGGTTCTCTTTTTCCCCGGGAGGTTCTGTTTGACCCCGGGAGGTTCTCTTTGTCCCCGGGAGGTTCTCTTTATCCCCGGGAGGTGTTCTTTGTCCCCGGTAGGTTTTCTTTGACTCCGGGAGGTTCTCCTGCGGCCAGGGGTTCTTTTGGGGATCGTGATTGCCTTTGGATCCCTGGGGCCTTTTTTTTTTTTTTTTTTTTTTTTTTTGAAAACCAATGGTTCCCCAGGAGCCGGGAGGTTTCCTTTGAACCGGGGGTGGGGGTTCCCGGGGCCGGGGGTCTCCTGGGGTCCGGGGGTTCACCTGGGGTCCGAGGATGTTTTCCTGAGGCCCGAGGTTCCTGAAACCGGGGATTCTGGGGCCGGGGGTTCTCCTGGAGACATAGGTTATTGGAGACCAGGGGTTTCTTTAGAGGAAAGGGATCCTTAGAGTCGGGGTTCTTTTTAATGTTCTTGGGGTCAGAGTTCTTCGACAGGTTAGGGGTTCTTAGGTGCCCGGGGATTCGTTTTGGTGACAGGGATTTTCTTGGAGGTTCTCCCGAGATCGAAGTTCTTTTTGGGGCTATGGGTTGTTTTTTTGGGGTAACTAGGATTTCCTTTGTGGTCATATTCTTTTGATGGGGGCGGAGTTTCTTTTGGGTTCCTATGCTTCCGGGTGTTCGAGGGTCTGGGTTCTCATAGGGTTTGGTTTATTTCCGAGGGCTATGGTTGAGATTGGGGGTTCCTTTGGGTCCTTTGGGGTTTCTCCTGGTTTTGGGTGGGTTTCTCCTGATTTTGGGTGGGCTTCTTCTGGGTTCGGATGGGTTCCTTTGGGTCTTTTGGATTTTCTCCTGGGTTCGGGTGGGTTCCTTTGGGTCCTTTGGAGTTTCTCCTGGGTTCGGGTGGGTTCCTTTGGGTCCTTTGGGTTTCTCCTGGGTTTAGGTTAGCTCCTTCTTGGTTGGGATTTAACCTTCGGGGAGCATCGTCCTTGTCATCCTCTGGGTGGGGGTGGGGTCGGTGGGCCTCGGTCCGCCGTCGTTCTGCCCCAATTGGACTCCTCCGGCCTGTGAAGGTCATGGCACCCGATGGACAAGAACGATTTGGGCAGATTGCGTTGTGTAATTACGCAATCGTATACATGCATGTACTCGTATGTGTGTGTGTGTACATATTTATATATAGATATGAATATTTGCATATACGGATATGTATGTGTAAATAAGTATGTGTTTATACATGTATGTACATGTTTGTATATGTATATTTGTATACACATACGTATTATATATATATACATATATATATATATATATACATATATATATATACATATATATATATATATATATACATATACATATATATATATATATATTAAAAATCACTGCATACTCTGCTTTGGTGATCTTCTTTAGACTTTCTATTCTCCTGAGTATTTTCTTCTCTGAAGCAGGGAGAGATTATATATTTCCGAGCGAGTCCATATTTGGAAATAAAAACCAACATTTAACGACGCTTCGCCTACACTTTAGGCATCTTCTGGTAATTCTATTGAAAATATTCCTCACAAGATTATAAATACAGAAATGAAGACATAAAAGAGAGGTCAATGGTTACATAAGTCATGTTCTATGGGTGACACGGGATGCTCCGAAGAGTTCAAAATTACCACACATATTTCGTTGAAAGGTGATTAGTGGCATATGGTCTCTGATAAAAACAGCCTCTAAACATTTCAATTTCTTCATGTTATTATTCTTAACCAAAATTGAGGTGCTTTTATTTAGTTGGTCCCGTGTAATGCTGGTATTGTGGGATTTTGTTACGTGGGTTTTTATCGAGCCATTTTGCATGTGTTGTGTGAGCCTCTGAGTTAAAGTTTGTGTGATATGGCCTATATACTCTTCTTTGCAAAGCACACCGTTTTTGTATAAATCACACGAGTATTTATATACCACATTATTTTTCTTAAGTTTATCCGTGGTAGCTGCCATTTTGTTTTTCATCACCAGCGATGATGTTCTTGGGTTACGGTAATATATTATAAAGTTTACTTTGTCCTTTTCGTTTCTAGGCTTACAATTTTTATGGATAATGTCTTTTAAATCTTTTTCATCTTTTTTATAGGCTGATGACATTGTATTCTGATAATAGATGTTTCTATTATTTTTCTTACTCTCTAATTCTTTATTCTTAGTTTTGGCTTTCTCCATATCATTTTCAATTTCTTTATTGATGTCCCTCATTGCAAAGCCATTGTTAGTTAAAATTTGTTTGACTCTAATAAGTTCTTGGTGTAGTAGTTGCCAACTAGAACAAATTTTAAAAGCTCTTGTGACATAGGCACGTATTACGCTCATCTTATATTTGGAGGGACATTCACTAGAACCGTTTAGGCACCTTCCAGAGTTAGTAGGTTTTCTATAGACAGTAGTGGTGAAAACGCCTTTTGTTCCATCTACCCAAACGTCTATGAAGGGGATTTTATTATTGACGCCCCTTTCCACCGTAAAGCGTAGACAAGAATATTCTTCCATTTTGTTTTTGATGTCATCAAGGTGTTTTTCTCCTACATCTACAAAAATGTTATCTATATATCTAAGATACAATTTAGGCGTGGTACTTTAGAACTCTTCGGAGCATCCCGTCTCACCCATAGAACATGACTCATATAACCATTGACCTCTCCTTTATGTCTTCTTTTCTGTATCTATAATCTTGTAGGGAATGTTTTCAATAAAATTACCAGAAGATGCCTATTATGTAGGCGAAACGCTGTTATATGTTGGTTTTTATCTCCAAACATGAACTCGTTCGGAAATATTATATTTTCTCTCCTTGCTTCAGAGAAGAAAATTCTCAGGAGTATAGAAAGTCTAAAGAAGAAGATCACCAATGCAGAATATTCAGTGATTTTTAATAGAAAATGTATCGATGAAAACCTGCTCCCTAAATTCACTAACATATATATACATATATATATATATATGTATATATATATATGTATATATATATATACACATACATACATATATATATATATATGATGAAGGTGGAAAAAGAAGTCACGGGTCTAGTTCCGAGTTCCTGAGTTTATTCCTGACCGGTTTCGCTCTATGCTTCTTCAGAGGAATGTGACTCTGGAGTGAAGCTGGCGGTATACATAGTCTGAGTAAGACCGCGTTCCCTCCTTGGAGGTGGGTTACATTTGGTTGTTCAATGGTTTCTAATTTTTAATACAATGGACAATAGTGATAATATAGTATACAATAAATTGTTGTGATGTTATTATAAAACAGCTCCGGTGTGTGTGGAATGTTGATCGAGGGTGTAACAGTGTAAGTGAAGTGAGTGGTGTAAAAATGTGGGAATCCTAAAAAGTGTCATAAGATAACTTATAGTATTAAATAATATAAAGATAAATATCCAGATAAATAAAATTAGATAAAATGAAAATAAAAATAAAAATATAAATGTACAAATACAGATATAAATATAAGTAAAAATAGATAAATAAAAATGTGCTTATTTAAAGTGAAATGACATCTCATCGCATATCGTTGTGTGACAGAATGTTATCAAAAATACATATATATATATATGGTACAGTTTTACATATGGTACTGCAAATAATGAATAAATAAATAAATGGATAATAACATATTTGGACATATTCGGACAGAATAAAAATAAAAATATAATAATAACAATAATAATAATAGTGTGAAGTGGGCAACGTTCTCTTTGACACATCATTGTATGACCTAAGGTATAGATTAGTTTATACTTAAGATAATAAATTGTAATTTAATTTAAAATGAAGCAATATAAAATGAAACAAGAATAAAACAATGAATAAATGAATAAATGCCTAAGAAATATATAGTAAAAATATAAAAATAAAAATAATAAAAATAAAAATACGAACTGACCGGCCTCAAGCCCTCAACCCAGGAAGTGCGGACGTTTGGGCACCGGATGGAGTGTGTCGTTCTATGTGGGCGCTGTTCTGGGGCAGGTTCTTATGGCTGCGTAT
>NW_027467713.1:3077166-3084666 GCF_046742065.1 Oratosquilla oratoria
TATATATATATACATATAGATATATATATATATATATATATATGTATATATATATATTTCTAAACAGAAATGTAGTAGCACATTTGTAAATTACACACAGGAACCCACAGTCGGAGAAAGAATAAACTTCGAATAAAGAAAAATCCTATATTTCGGCTATCAACTGTAGCCCTCTTCAGGAAAGTACATAAGATAGAGAACAGAGGGGACTTATAAACTACAGTAAGAAGAGATGTGGACAGTTGACCTCACTCAGGCGCGGGGCAAACTGGGGTGGCGGAGGAGGGAGGAGGTGAGGAGAGGGGAGGATGTAGCGTCCGCACCAACTTGGCAACTGCTGCGCGTGAGATTATGTCAGGTGTCCACTGCCCTTTAGAAATATTAATATTAGGGCATTCCTCAATTAATGCTGATTCGACTATTTTCCTCCTGAAACCGCAGTGGGACTTGAACACTAATCTGGCCTTACCCCAGTCGAAAGAATGATTCTTATTTTTGACATGAAGAAATACAGCCGAATTTTCTTGCCCATACCTAATTGACCTTTTATGTTCTGCCAATCTAATGTTCAGGTCTCTCCCGGTTTGACCCAAGTAAACCAAATCACAATCTTTGCAGGGCAAACAATAAACACCAGGTGACTCAACTTCCTTCGGTTTTTGTTGAACGTTCACAATTTGCTTACGCACGGTGTTAGGATAGTGATAGGCAATAGTGAGACGTTCATGAGGAAACAATTTAGTAGAAGAACTGATGGTATTATTAAATGGAATTTTTAAAATGTCCTTAAAGGAGCGGTGAAAACTTGAGGGGACGGAAGTTTTAAAATGGTTAGCCCTAGCCTTACTGAGGGCTTGATCCAGAAACCAAGGTGGATAAGCCAACTTCTCAAGTTGACATTTGATCACCTCAATCTCATGGTCCAGAAGTTGAGGACTGCAAATCCTGAAAGCCCTCAAGAAAAGGCCAGAGGCAACACTTTTCTTAACATTGTCAGGGTGATTGCTAAAAAAGTGGAGATAACTGCCTGAATGGGTGGGCTTACGGTACACTGTAAAGAATAAATTATCATCAGTTCTTCTTAACAAAATATCCAAGAAAGGGATTTGGTGTCCTTCTTCCCATTCAACTTTAAATTTAAGATTCGGGGTCAATTGGTTCAATTTATCATGGAACACTTCAAATGGGCCCCAACTGTCATCCCACGCCGAAAAGATATCGTCTACGTACCTGAGCCAAATCATTTCGGGCGGTTTGATGCTGGGCAAAAGGGAACACTCAAAATACTCCATGTACAAATTGGCCAAAACAGGAGACAAATTGGAGTATTTTGAGTGTTCCCTTTTGCCCAGCATCAAACCGCCCGAAATGATTTGGCTCAGGTACGTAGACGATATCTTTTCGGCGTGGGATGACAGTTGGGGCCCATTTGAAGTGTTCAATGATAAATTGAACCAATTGACCCCGAATCTTAAATTTAAAGTTGAATGGGAAGAAGGACACCAAATCCCTGTGTGTGTGTGTGTGTGTGTGTGTGTGTGTGTGTGTGTGTGTGTGTGTGTGTGTGTGTGTGTGTGTGTGTGTGTGTGTGTGTGTGTGTGTGTGTGTGTGTGTGTATGTGTGTGTTTGTGTGTGTATGTGTGTGTGTGTCTATTGGTAATGTTGACAGGGTGAAAAAGAAAGACAAGGAAATTTTGGGATAGAAATATACTGTGTATTTACCTAGTTGTATTTTACGGGAAGGGGAGCTATGCTCGTAATTTCCCGTCTTCATATTTCGTTTTATCCAGACTGTTTTTAAATTCGTGTATCGTTTTTGCACACACCACACTTTCATCTAACTTGTTCCAAACGTCTATTACCCTGTGGGCAAAGTTGTTTTTCAGGTCTCTCCTAGAACTGTCTTTCTTTATTTTATTTCCGTGTCCTCTTGTATCTCTACTATCCCATTTTATTAGATCCTCTCTATCAATAGTTTCTATGCCTTTCATGATTCTATAAATAGTTATCTTCTTTGCTCTAATGTCTGCAGCTCAAGTTTTGCTAGTCTATCCTCATATAATAGTTCTGAGAGTGTTGGTGTGAATTTCGCAATTGCTCTTTGTATTCTTTCAAGTTTTGTTATACATTTTTTTTGCACTTGGTGACCACGTCATCGCTGCATACTCCAATCTTGGTCTTATCAAAGTGACAAGTATTTTCTTCACCATTTCTTCGTGCCACTTTGATTGTTTTTATTAAATTATAATTTTCTCCAAATATTTTGTTTATATGTTTCTCATAATAATGACTCCCAGGTCCTTCTCATTTTCTACTTTTTTTTAATTTCTTCCTCTCCCAATTTATATGATCCAGTTATTCTTTTTGTGCTTCTTCCAAATTCTATTATATTATACTTAATATTGAATTCCATCTCCCACTTCCTACTCCATTTCCATACTTTATTGAGATCACTGCAGCGACTCACAATCTTCTACAGTGTTCACTTTTTTCAACAATTTTGCATTGTCCGCAAAGAAGCTCATATAACTTTCAATTCCTTTATCCATATCATTAATATATATAGCAAACATTATTGGGGCCAGAACTGTTCCTTGTGGAACTCCACTAATTACTTCATTCCAATTAGAATGTTTGTCTCTTATCACCACTCCTTCTTTATAAATTTTTGTCAAAATATTCCATTTCTCTTCTACTGTTCTTTCCTCCTTGTGTATCCTTTCCCACTCTGCTTTTTTAAAGAATCCTCTTATTCTATATGAAAAAAAAAATCCATACATCAATCTTCCCTTTCTATATTATTCGTTTTTTTCATGTATATTTCCTCATTTAGTTCCAGTTCAACCAATATGTGGTCACTTTTACTTATTGGTGTCTTATATTCAATCTTGTCCACTATTTCAGGTTCTGATGTGATTATTAGGCCCAGTCTCGATGGTTCTTCCTCATTTCTATACCTAGTATTCTATTGTATCCATTACGTCATTGTATGTCCTGTAATCATATCAAATAGTACATTTCCCCATAAGTCATCTCCACCCTTCACTGTCATCTCTACCCAGCAGATTTCTTTACAATTAAAGTCACCCATTATAATTATTCTTCCTCCATCTTCCATTATGTTATCTAGTGTTATCCTTGTGTTTTCTACCATATCTTTGTGTTCTTTCTCTTCCTACGAAGCCGTTTTAGGAGGCACATAATATACCACAAACTTCCTGCTCCTCCCATCCCTGTCCTCCACTTCCATCATAATCATCTCTACTCTATTCTTTCCATATGTGACATTTCTCACATTGATATCCTTCTTAGTCAGGAACATAACTTCACCCCCTCTGTTTCTAATCCAATAATTATATGCACCATATCCTACACTGTTGGGTAGTACATACATACATACATACATACATACATATACCAAAGGCTTTTTCCCCCTTACACGAGGGGTAGCCAAAAAGAAAAAGGCATAGAAATCACTCCCACCCATTTCATTTCCCATATATTCCACTCCCCTCCACCCTCCTCCCTCCCTCTCATCTTGGCACCTCCTGGATGACGGGTCATCCCTGCATCCTGTCCACTGCCCTGGGTCAGAAGCAGTGTCGCAAGACACAGCACATCCACAGCAAGGCCGCTTCATAAATTCGGCGACCCCGCTCTCCATCCCCTCATGCAGAAAAGGAGAAGACGGGGAGAAATCCCTTCGGGCTGCGTCAATTTTTTTCTCATACATACTTCCTCACCCCCCATCCCCCACCCACTCCCCCTCATGCATCACAGCCTCATCTATACACAACCCTTCTCCGTTCACCCCTATCTTCTGTCCTCTCCCGTCCTTCCTCAACAGACATTCCCCTCTTCCCCAAAGCCCCTTTCACCCCATCCATCCATCTCATCCTAGGACGCCCCTTCATATTCACTCCTTCCACCTCCGCCTTCCACACTTCTTTTACTAATCTTTCTTCACTCATTCTTTCCATGTGTCCAAACCATCCTAATACTCTTTCATCAACCCTATCTCCCAGCTCCTTTTCCACCCCTGTTCTCCTCCTCACCTCCTCATCTCTCACTCTATCTAGCCTAGTAACCCCTATCATACTTTTCAGACATTTCATCTCAAATACATTCAAACTCCTTCTCTCTTCCTCTCTCATGCTCCATGTTTCCGCTCTGTACATTGCTGTTGGCACAATCACTCCTTCATATAACCTCCTCTTAGCATCCATTCCCAGATGTCTATTTCTCATTACACTTTTTAATCCACCAAGGCATTTACTCGCTTCTCTCAATCTACATTCTAACTCCACCCCAACTCCTCCCTTTCCTATCACATTTGCACCCAAGTATCTGAAACTATCCACTTCCACCAGTTTCTCACCCTTAATGCTCACTTCCAGCCAGCTGTCACTCTCTTCCCTTGTACATCTCATCACCTTAATTTTGCCCACATTTATCTTCAGCTTCCTTCTTTCACACACCTTCTCAAACTCTGTCACTAACTTCCTCAAACCCTCCTCTGACTCTGCTATAAGCGCAGTGTCGTCAGCAAACAACAACTGGCTCACCTCCCACTTTTCTCCATTTTCTTTAATCATACCCAACCCCTGACCCATTACCCTTGCATTCACCTCTCGCACCAGTCCATCCATGTAAAGATTGAACAACCAGGGCGACATAGCACATCCTTGACGAAGTCCCACCTTTACCTCAAACCATTCACTCTCTCCATTTCTAATCCTAATGCAAGCTCTACTACTCTCATAAAAACTCTTGACTGCTCTTAACAGCTTTCCTCCTATCCCATATATCTGCAGTATCTCCCACAGTGCCTTCCTGTCTACCCTGTCGTAAGCCTTTTCCAGATCCACAAAAGCCCAAAAAACATCCTTACCTTTTCCTATAGCTTTCTCATATATCTGTCTTACCACAAAAATATGATTTACACATCCCCTACCTGTCCTAAAACCACACTGTTCCTCACCAATTACTCCCTCTGTTCCTCTCCTAATCCTCTCAATCAAGACCCCCCCCATAAGCCTTCCCAACTACACTCAACAAGCTGATCCCTCTGTAACTACTACATTCACACTTGTCCCCCTTTCCTTTGTAAAGCGGAACTATACAGGCACTCCTCCAGTCTTCTGGCACTCTACCCTCTCTTAAACAAATATTAAATAACCTCACCAGCCAGTCCACCATAACTGTACCTCCTTTCTTCAGACATTCTGCATAGCATCCATCCAACCCAGGTGCCTTACCTGCTCTCATCACCTTAACAGCTGCTTTCACTTCATCCTTCCCTATTTCTCCTCCATTTTCCTCACTCATCACTCTTATTTTCTTAGCGCTTCCCACTGCAACTACCTTTCCCTCCCTATCCTCCTTCACATTTAGCAACTCCCTAAAATACTCTGCCCACCTTTCTCTCACTGCCTTCTCTTCCATTATCATCTCTCCATCTGCACCTTTTACCTTTTCTTCTCTACTTGATTCGCCTCCTCTTCCTCTTTTAACTTCCTTCCAAAACATCTTTTTATTACTTTCAATATTTTCTGTCATACTCTTACCCCATTTCACATCTGCTCTCCTCTTTCCTCCCTTTATCCTATGCTTAACTTCCTTTCTCTTTACTTTGTACCTCTCATACGACTCCCTCGTCCTAATTTGTAGCCAATCTATGAATGCCTGCTTCTTTTCTTCTGCACCCTTCTTTGCTTCCTCATCCCACCACTCACTACCCTTCTTTCTATTTCCTCCCAACCTCCTTGTTCCACATACCATCTTTGTACATCTTATGACTCCCTCCTTGAACCATCCCCATTCCTCCTCCACTCCTAATTCTACTCTATCCTTTACTCTCTCCCACTCCTCTCTCAACTTCTTCTTATACTCATTCTCCTTTTTTTCTTCATTCAAGCAGTTCACTCTAAGTACCTCCCTACCTTCTGCCCTTTTCCTCTTTCTTCACCTATTCTCCACTCTCAATTTACCTTCCACCAGGAAATTATCTGATATTCCCCCACTCTCTCCCCTTAGAACACGTACATCCTTAACTCTTCCTACCATACTCCTGGTCACCACTACATACTCCATTAACGCTCTATCTACCACCCTTCCATCCACAACCCTCTCCCATGTGTATTTATGCTTGAATTTCTTCTTAAACACTGTATTTGCTATCATCAACTCTCTTTCAAGACAAATCTCCACCATCTATTCTCCACTACGATTTTTGCCTCGAACTCCATACTTTCCAATCACTCCGTCAATTGGTTCATTTCCTACCCTAGCATTAAGGTCTCCCAATACAACTACATTGACATTTCTCCCTAATCCCTCTATGCATTTATTTATATCTACCCAGAATGCCTCACTTTCCTCTACATTCTTCTTACTACCAGGCCCATACGCACTTACAAAAACCCACATCTCCTTTCCCAGCTTCACCTTCATCCACATCAACCTTGATGACACCTACTTCCACTCCACTACCCGCTTACTTACCTCTTCACTTACTAGTATAGCCACCCCTTCTCTCCCTCGTCCCCTCTTAACTCCTGCGTACCTCCCAGTTACCCTCCCAAACTCACAGTTGCCCTTTCCTTTCATTTTAGTTTCATTCAAAGCCAGTACTTCCATCCTTCTTCTCACAAACATACTGCCTATCTCTTCCCTTTTACTCTCATCTGTACCACATCCACGCACATTAAAAGACCCAAATCTTAGGGTACTAGTTGGAAAGCTCCCAGACACTCTTATGCCTTTTCTTACTTTTTTAGGAATGTCCCCTTTTGGGGCTACAGGTAGTAGGACTCCTAATCCCATCCCCGTCCCTTTTGGATAGTAGTGGACCTTTTAATTTTGTCTCTACAATTCCCATTATGTCCGGTTCTTTTTCCTTCAGATAATCATTCAGTTCATTCAAGCCTGTTATTAAGCCATCTATTTTTGTGTAAGACACTTTTAATTTTCTGCTACCTCCATCCTGTTTTCTGTTTCCTTTCCGTTTTTCTCTGTTATGAACCATTTCCTCACTTTCATATCCACTACTCTCCAATAGAATTTCTTTTTGTCTGACTCTGTTCTGTTCTCGTTTTTTTCCCTTAGCTTCCATTCTTTTTTCTTTCTCATCCTCTCTTTCCTCTTTATTCATCTCTCTTTTTATCCATACCTGTTTATATAGATCACTTTTTGCTAGTTTCCCTGTTTTTGCTAAGATATTCTCTGCTGTCTTTCGTGACCTGAATTTAACTTTAACTGGTCTGGTCTTATCTGTATTCTATATATTTCTTCAATTTCTTTCCCTATTTCTTGTTCATCTTCTTGAACTACTTTTAATATCTTCTTTACTTTTCCTTTTCCTCCTTTACTCCTATAGTTCTATTTGGATTATGCTTCTCTTCCATCACTAATATAAATATATATATATTTTTTTAATCCGCTAAGTCTCTTACTATATTCTCATTCTCTCTCATCACTTTTATAACTGTGTCCTTGGTT
>NW_027467713.1:3087166-3099666 GCF_046742065.1 Oratosquilla oratoria
AGCGGCAGACTTGGGCGGTACATGACAGTTTCTCCATGAATACAATCATAAAATGGACCTGAAATGTTCAATATACTAATACTTATAGATTAATGACTTTTTTAAATATAGTTTGAATGTTGATAAACATTTTGTCTTAGGTAATTCCTTTTCAAATTTATTCCATGTGTTAACACCTATAATAGATAAGCGTTGGCCTTTTTTGGTTGTTTTGTATTGATTTTTAAAGAAGTCATTTGTATACCTAGTCGCATAGCGAGTTTCGTAAGTTGAGTAAAATTTCAATGTTTTGATTCATTTGTTTATTGTAGATTTGGTGCATAACAATGGCAGGTTGTACTTTATTAAGTCCATGAATTTCAGTAGATTTAGTTTTTTAAATAAATTATTTGTATGTTCTAAACGACCCACATTGCAGATTATACGCAGTGCCTTTTTTGTGAGGTAATTTTGCGTTGAAGATTAGTTTGATAAGTATTACCCCAAATTTCTGAACATTAGTTTAGGTATGGTAGTAGTAGACTACAGTAAATGGTACGTAGGGTATTTTCATTGAAGATATTTCTCATTTTATGTATTATTCCTAAAGTTTTGGGCATCTTACTTATCACGTGATTTATATGATGTTTCCAATTAAGTTGATCGTCTAAATACACGCCTAGGAATTTACTGACGGACGCTTTTTCAATAATTTCGTTGATTATTTTGATCGGCTTAGTGCTTTCATTGTTTTTGTAGAAAAGCAGGTGGTTAGTTTTTTATTCATTTAAGGACAGTTTATTGGCTTATAACCAGTTAGATAGCTGACATAATCCTTCATTAATTGTCTTGATCAGTTTGTCGGAATTTAATTCGGAGCATAGACTGGTGGTATCGTCGGCGAACAGTATAAATTTCATAAGGTTGGATACATTTGTAATATCATTAATGTATAGTAAGAATAGTTTGGGTCCTAGAACTGAACCTTGAGGTGCTCCGCATGTAACTGGTAGAATATGTAATCTTTCTTCCCATAGTATTCGGCCTTTCGAATTAGGATTTCATGATTTACTGTGTCAAATGCCTTTTTTAGATCAATAAATATGCCGGCTGTCTTTTTCTTTTGTTCTATATTGTTAGTTATCTCTTCAATTAATTCCATTACTGCTGTTGACGTTGAAAGATTTCGTTGAAATCCATATTGACTATGGTAAATGACGTAATTTTTTTTTTTAGAAATGAGTCAAGGCGAATTGTGAATAACTTCTCAAGAATTTTGGAAAACTGTGGTAATAGTGAAATTGGTCTATAGTTATTATAACTTGATTTGTCGGCTGATTTGAATATCGGTATTACTTTTGCTATTTTCATTGCATCTGGAAATATTCCTTGTTCAAATGATTTATTGCATATTGTCAGAAAATGATTTTTGATGATAGGTATAATTTGTTTTACGTGGTTCATATTGATTCCTGTGCAATCGAGTGATTTCTTGTTCTGCTTTTATTTTACTGTGTTCATAAGTTTGTTTTCCGTGACGGGTTTTAAAAACATAGTGTTATTTATTCGGTGTTTCAAAAAGGTCTCATAAGTTTGATGTGTTGTCTTTATTTGTTTCGCGAGGTTAGGTCCTGCATGGGAGAAAAATTCATTAAATTCGTTTGCCACTTCTTTTTTAGTTTTTCCGTTTTTAATAATGTCTATGAATTCATCGGTATTATTATTTTTGGGGCTAGTTAAGTTGTTTATTACTTCCAATGTCTTTTTTATATTACCTTTATAATTTTCAAGTAGTATTTTTTTCGCAGTTGCGTAAAATTGTTGTAAGTTTGTTTTTGTACGCTTTGTATTTGTTTTCGTCTGTCAAGGACTTGCTTTTAATAGATTTCTCGTAAAGTTGTTTTTCTTTCGACACACGTTCTTAAGACCGTTTGTAAACCATGGTTTTGAGTTTACGTTATCTGGTTTTATTTCTACTTCTCTCTCTGGGCAGCATTTGTTTACATTACTCATGATAATGCTTACAAATTTGTTATATGATAGATTGGCATTTTCTGACTCGTAAACCTGATCCCAAATTTCTTCTTTTAAGCATTGATTTAATTTCGCAATTTTTTTTTATTTTCGTCTGTTTTACGTTTTAGTGCAATTCTGGGTTTTGTTATGCAGTGCATTTCTTTTGGATTGATAGTGAATACCGGTAGTTGGTCACTTATGTCACCTATTAAGATACCACTATGAATCTCGGAGTTTACAATATTGGTGAAAATGTTATCTATCATCGTTTCACTTGTATTTGTTATTCAGGTTGGTTTATTTATCAAAGGATATACACCTAAAGAGAAAATCATATCTGTAAAGTGTCTTGTTTGTTCGTGAGTCTCATACCTAGTAAATCTATGTTGAAGTCACCACAGAGATATGGGTTTTCATTTCTAAATGGAATTATGATTTCTTCAAGCATATTTGTGAACTCATTGATGTTTGAGCCTGGCTTTCTGTAAATACTTGTTATGACGGTATTTTTTTTTTTTTTTTTTTTTTTATTACTGAAAATCTCAACGGCTACGCAATCAAATAGGTTTTCATGCGAATTAGTGGATGGATTTATTAGTTTGCATGAATTTTTTTTTTTTTTTTATGAAGATAGAGACTCCGCCGCCTTTTTGGATCTGTCTATTAACACTGTAGGGAGTCTTGTAGGAAGTTTACTAGACATCCTGGGTCAATCCATGTTTCGCTTATCACTATAACGTCAAAGCTTTTATTGAGTAACTTGAGATAACAGTCAATATTCTGATAATTAGCGTTTAGGCTCCTTGCATTAATGTGAATTAGTGTAAAACCATCAATATCACGAAATACTGTGTCAAATTGTGTATCACTATAGTAATCGCTGTCTTTTGTTAGTTTTGAGTAGAAATTTAATTCGGGGTCAATTTGGGTATTATTGTGATTAGATATCGAAAATTCCTTTTCTGATATTTTGTCTATTTCTTTATACTTCTTAATAGCGGTATATACATCTGGGTTTTTTGGTGCGAGATTTGGCGCGGAAAACAAAAAATAAATTTCTGTGTTTGAGAATGCATGATAGGGAAATGTTTTTGAACAGTCTGTGCAGAACCAGTTTATGAAAATATTGGGGTTATTTTTGGCAGTATTTACGGGTATATCTACACACATGAAATGAGGTAAATGTTTGCATAATGTACATTTGAGGTGATTGGTAGGGACAAGTGTATGGCATGAAGAACAGTTTTTTTTGTTATGTTTGTTTTTGTTTTTGTGTTAGTTGTAGTGTTCATGGTTATGTTTGTCTTAGGAGATTAAGGAATGTGAACTATTGAAATTCAAGATTACTTACCTGATGTACTTTTTCATCCCTGCACTTGATATACACCTTGCAGTCTCTTGTCCATGTCGAGATGATCTTCCCTTGTTTCCTCATGTCGCGTGCTGTTTTGGCAATCTCTCCGGTTCGTTTCGTCAGGTGTTCATTCACGTAGATGCCCGTCCCCTTCAATTTCTTGGCGTTTTTCAGCACGTTCACCTTCGATTTTCTTGATACGAATCTCACGATTAAAATTTGGGTACCGTCCTGTTTTCTTTTTCCCAGTGTATGGCAAATTGATATCTCTGTGTCTCTGATCTGTATTCCCTTGTTACTTAGAGAATGGATCACTTGATTTTCTACATTGTTCTGTCCACTGTTATCCACACTATAGTCGGAATCACCTTTCACGGCTTCCGAATACGATTCCACAATCTTTAAACCACTAATGATGACATCTTCTCTCCTCGTGTACTGCTCTAGGTCTTCCACTCTAGCTTGGAGATTAACTACATTCGATTTGAGATCTTGTATCTCCTGCCTTTGTTGTATGACTATCGCTTTTAGCTCGCTTAGGAACTGCTGGTCTTCTTTCCTTGCTTGCAACAGGAACTGTCTGTCCTCTTCTCTTGCTTTCACGAGACTCTCCACCATATCTTCAAGTTTCTTGGAGCTGTTGCTGGTTCTGGTATGTGCCATGTTGTATTACTTTCTCGTAGGGAGCGCTGAGCGGAGGGTGTGAATATATATATATATATATATATATATATATATGTATATACATACATATATATATATTTATAAATATATATACATATATATGTATGTTTATATATATATATATGTATATGTATATATATGCATATATATACATATATATACATATATATACACAAATATATATATATATATACAAACGTGTACATACATGTACAGTATGTATATACATATACTTATATACACATACATGTACATATGTGTATGCAAACATTAATATATACATATATCTATATATAAATATGTACACACGCACACATACGCATACATGAATATATACGAATGAACATAAGAACATAACATAAGAAATAAAGGAGACTGCAAAAGACCATAAGGCCTACACTAGGCAGCTCCGTATCCATCACCACCTGTCGTCCCCATCCATAAAGTTGTCTAATCGTTTTTTAAAACAACTGATAGTTTCAGCGCTTACTACGTGGTTACTAAGTTTATTCCATTCATCGACCACCCTATTTGTAAACCAATTCTTGCCTATTTCCTTCTTAAATCTAAATTTGTCCAGTTTATACCCATTACTGCGAGTCCTGCCCTGTTGTTTTATTATGATGACCTTGTTTGCATCACCCTTGTTATAGCCTTTGATCCACTTGAACACTTCTATTAGATCACCCCGCACTCTGCGTCTTTCCAGAGAGTGTAAGTTTAGGTGCCTAAGCCTCTCTTCGTAAGGCAAATTTCCGAGTCCTTGTATCATTTTGGTCATTCTTCTCTGTACTGATTCTAGTGAATTTATGTCCATTTTGTAGGACGGAGACCAAAACTGTACCGCATAGTCCAGGATGGGTCTAACTATTGCTAGATAGAGTTTAATAATTACCTCTGCACTTCTATTTGTTACCGTCCTAGCAATGAAGCCTAATGCGCTGTTTGCTTTATTTCTGGCGCTAATGCACTGCTTCCTGGTTTTAAGGTCCGGACTCACCAGAACTCCCAAGTCCCTCTCGCACTCAGATTTTTCTAAAAACGTGTCATCTAAGTTGTATCTATTTTCGGGGTTGTGTAGCCCTACGTTTAACACGCTACACTTAGAGATATTGAAGTTCATTTGCCATTTCACCGACCATGTTAACAGTTTATTAAGATCATCCTGCAGAATCTGGGCGTCTTCTCCTGACCTAATTAGGCGTCCTATTTTAGTGTCGTCCGCAAACTTACTAACATCACTATTTAACCCATCGTCTAAGTCGTTTATATACATAATGAACAATAAGGGACCCAAAACCGAGCCCTGGGGGACCCCGCTAGTAACATTGCCCCACCTAGATTTTATTCCATTTATGGTGACCCGCTGTTTTCTGTTACTAATCCAAGCTCTAATCCATTCTAACACTTTTCCTCCTATGCCATGGGCTTTGATTTTATTTAGTAGTCTCTGGTGTGGCACTTTGTCGAACGCTTTGCTAAAGTCAAGGTAAATAACATCGTAATTTTCATTGTTGTCTGACGCCTTATATACCTTAGTGTAAAAGGATAGAAGATTAGTCACGCATGACTTACCTTTGGAGAAACCATGCTGTGAATCACGAATTAAATTATGCCCTTCAATGTGTTCTCTGAGTCTATTTACTATTATTGATTCAAGCATCTTTCCTATAACCGACGTCAAACTGATTGGCCTGTAGTTGCATATGGTCGATCTATCTCCCTTCTTAAAAACAGGAACAACGTTTGCCTGCCTCCAAGCAGTTGGAACAGAACCAGTGTCTACCGATTTATTGAATATTTCAGTTAACCGGTCGCAGATTTCAAATCTACACTCCTTAAGCATTCTTGGAAAAATTTCGTCCGGACCCGGAGATTTTGTAGCTTTAAGTCTGTCAATCTGCTTGATAACTTCTTCTTTACTAATGCTGATATTAGTTAGGCTATTTTCTTCATCCCCTCTGAAAATCGGATCACAGTCAGGTACTTTATCTAACCTCTCATTAGTAAACACCGATAGAAAATAATTGTTAAACTCCTCACTCATTTTTTCTTCCGATTCTATCATGACATTTTCGTCGTTTTTAATTGGTCCTATTCTTTCTTTATTTTTTGTTCTATAGAGGTGAAAGAAACCCTTTGGGTTGGATTTTGCTTGACTGGCAACCTTGATTTCATAATTACGTTTCGCTGAACGTGTATTCCTTTTAACCAGCTTTGCCATTTCGTTATATCTTGATCTAAGGTGTGATTCCCCGTTTTTTATTTTTACGTAAAGTCCTCTTTTAATTCCGATCTCATGTTTCAATCTGTCCGTCATCCATTTGGGAGTATTACTATTTTTTCGTATTGACTTTAGGGGGATAAATGTGTTTTGTGCATTAATAATTAGATCTGCCAGATTGCTATACATCTCATCCAAAGTACTGACCTGATTTTTGGGCCGTCGCCCCGAATCGACCTGACCCAAGGCACGCGCATCACTCTCTTTGACCCAGACCTGACTTAAGGTATGCGTAGTTCTCTCTTTGACCCAGACCTGACCCAAGGTACGCGTATCCTCCTTGACCCACTTTTGATTATCAGCCCCGCAACGAGAATCAAGAATGTTTGAAACGTCCGGATTGTTTTTCGTATTCAATTTCAAATAGGTTTTTATATTGTCAAAGTTTGCTTTCCTGAAGTCTGGTACTTGAACGTTATTTGTACTTTTTATTTTTTCCCAAATAATATTAACGGAATCTGCCCAAATCGTTCATGTCCATCGGGTGCCATGACCTCCGCAGGCCGGAGGAGTCCAATTGGGGCAGAACGACGGCGGACCGAGGCCCCCCACCCAGAGGATGATCAGGCCGATGCTCCCCGAAGGATAAATCATGACCAGCAAGGAACCCTCCCAAACCCAGGAGAAATCACAAAGGACCCAAAGGAACCCACCCGAACCCAGGAGAAACCCACCCGAACCCAGGAGAAATCCACCCAAACACAGGAGAAACCCACCCAAAACCAGAAGAAACCCCAGAGGACCCAAAGGAACTCCCAATCTCAACCCTGGCCCTCACAAAGAAACCAAATCCTATGAGAACCCCGACCCTCGAACACCCGGAAGGAAAGGAATCAAAATGAAATTCCGCCCCACCAAAAGAATCTGACCACAAAGGAAATCCCAGTTACCCCCAAAAAGGAGCCCATAGCCCCAAAAAGTACTTCGAACTCAAGAGAACCTCCAAGGAAGTCCCTATCACAAAAACAAACCCCCGGGCACAAAAGAACCTCTAACCTCTTGAAGAACTCTGGCCTGAAGAACATTCAAAAGAACCCCGATCCTAAAGATCCCTGTCCTCTAAAGGAACCCCTGGTCTCCAAGAACCTAAGGCCCCAGGAGAACCCCCGGCCCCAGAATCCCCGCGAACCTTTCGGGGTCCAAGAGAAGCTCGTGGGGGTCCAAGATAATCTTCCCGGGTCCAAGGTAATCTTTCGTGGTTCGGGGTCCAAGAGAACCTTCCGGGGTCCAAGAGAACCACCCGGGGTTTAAGAGAACCTTCCAGAGACTAAGAGAACCTTCCGGGGACCAAGAGATCCTTCCAGAGACCAAGAGAACCTCAGGGAACCAAGAGAACCTCCCGGGATCCAGGAAAAATTCCCGAGATCCAAGAGAACCAACCGGGGTCCAAGAGAACCACCCGGGGTCTAATAGAACCACACGGGGTCCAAGAGAACCAACCAGGGCCCAAGAGAACCACCTGGTGCCTAAGAGAACCTTTCGGGGTTCAAGAGAACCTTTCGGGGTCCAGGAGAACCTTCTGGGATCTAAAAGAACCACCCGAAGTCAAATAGAAGTTCCCGGGGTCTAAGAGAACCACCCAGGTACAGAGATAATCTTCCGGGGACCAAGAGTACCTCCCAGGGTCCAAGAGAACCTCCCGGGGTCCAAGAGAACCTCCCTGGCCCCAAGAGAACTTCCCTGGTTCCAGCAGGACCCCCCTGGTCTTATAACCTCCCGGGACAAAGAGAACCTTCCAGATCCAAGAGAACCTCCCAGGCCCAAGAGAATACCCCCGGTCCTTAAAAAAAAAAAAAAAAAAAAAAGAGGAGGTGATAAAGGATGAAGATGAAGTGCAAGAGGAGTAAGATTAGTTGAAAGAGGGGGAAGAGGAGGTGGAAGAGGAGGAGGTGCGAGAGGAGTGAGAGGAGGTGAAAGAGGGGGAAGAGGAGGAAGAGGTGGAGGAAGACGTGGAAGAAGAGGAAGAGGAGGTAGAAGGAGGAGAAAGAGGAAGGAGGTGAAAGAACAGGTGGAAGAGGAGGTGTAAGAGGAGGACGAAGAGGAAGACAAGATGGTAGAGGAATAGGAAGAGGAGGTGAAAGGAGGGAAGAGAAGGTGGAAGAGAAGGTGAAAGAGGAGGTGAAAGAGGAGGAAGAGGAAGTGCAAGATGAGTAAGAGGAGGTACAAGAGGAGTAAGAGGAGGTGAAAGAGGGGGAAGAGGAGGAGGTAGAAAATGAGGAAAGGGAGGAGGAGGTGGAAGAGGAGGAAGAAGGAGGTGAAAGAAGAGGTGGAAGAGTACCCATAAAGGCCCCATCTCGAGACCTCCACCGGAGGAGCGCCCGCACGCCCACAGGGGAAGGGGTGGGGGTGGGGGGGGGCGATCTCTCGCGCGATGAGTCGCCCAATCGCCCGTGGGCGCTGAGATCCAAACTTTCGCCCTTTCCCTCTCGGGTTGATCGCCCCCCTCCCCCCCCTCTCTCGCCCCTTCTTTGCCTCCGGAGGGGGGGAGGGAGAGGAAGGGGGCTATCCCCCGAAGATGAATAAAACAGTCTGGCGAACAAAAAATAAATAAATAGAAAAAAAAAATGAAATAAAATGAAATAAATAAATAAATGAAAAATATATAGAAATTGTAATAATAAAACAAAGTAAAAATAGAATAATAGTAATAATAGAAATAAGTAAAATAAACAAATTGTTGCTAATTTTGTGTCATTTAGTAAATACGTATAAAATCCTTGCTAAATTGATTCAACATTCGCCTTATTTTACTTCCTAACGTTGTCTGGAACCGGTTATCAAATATCGTTATGCCAAATTCAAATATGATTTGTTAAATACGACATTCAATTCTTAATGTTACAAAAAATAAATTAATACAATCAGACAAATAAAATGAAATAAATCAAATACCTCTCTCCAACTCAGTGTGTGTGCGTGCGCGTGTGTATGTGTATATAAGAACATCAGATTTAAGGAGACTGCAAGAGACCAGTTCCAAATCCCCTCCCACCTGTCATCTCCATCCATAAAGTTATCCAACTCTTGCCTATTTCCTTCTTAAGTCTAAATTTGTCCAATCTAGATCCATTACTGCGAGCCCTGCCTTGTCTTAATATGATGACCTTGTCTGGATCCCCCTAGTTAAAACCCTTGATCCACTTGAACACCTCTATTAGATCACCCCGCACTCTGCGTCTTTCCAGAGAGTGTAAGTCAAGGTGACTAAGCCTTTCTTCGTAAGGTAAATTTCCGAGCCCATGTATCATTTTAGTCATTATCCTCTGTATAGATTCTACCGAATAAACATCCATTCTATAAGACTGAGACCAAAACTGTGTATTCTCATTATGGATTTAAGATTACACAAACGCAACTGGAGTTAGTGAGCAAATGTTTTATTTTTTCACCTTTCATATACTACAGAAAATATCGAGAGAAAAAAAGTATAATATGCATCTAGTATTTCTGTGTACGCGTTAAAACATTATAAACACAAATTTTCAAGTTCGTAAAATATATAGATATTTATTTCAGCAAAATAAAATACATTATATACAGAACAAGGCCAGAACAGCAGAACATTCGGTTGCTGTAGGACTGGGAGATTTTTTTTTTTTTTTTTTTTTTTTTTTTTAAGGACCGGGGGTATTCTCTTGGGTCTGGGAAGTTCTCTTGGATCTGGAAGGTTCTCTCTGTCCCGAGAGGTTCTCTTAATACCAGGGGGCCCTGCTGGAACCAGGGAGGTTCTTTTGGGGACCAAGGAGGTTCTCTTGGGGGCCAGGGAGGTTCTCTTAAACCCCGGGAGGTTCTCTTGGACCCCGGAAGATTCTCGTTGTCCCCGGTTCTCGTTGTCCCCTGGAAGGTTCTTTTGGACCCCGGAAGCTTCTCTTAGACCCCGGGTGGTTCTCTTGGACCCCGGGTGGTTCTCTTGGACCCCGGGTGGTTCTCTTGGATCCCGGGAGGTTCTCTAGGTTCCCTTAGGTTCTCTTGGTCCCCAGAAGGTTCTCTTGGTCCCCAGAAGGTTCTCTTGGTCCCCGGATGGTTTTCTTGGACCCCCGGTGGTTCTCTTGGACCCCGAAATGTTCTCTTGGACCCCAAAAAATTATCTTGGACCCTGAAAGATTATCTTGGACTCCCACGAGCTTCTCGTGGATCCCGAAAGGTTCTCTTGGACCCCGGGAGTTTTCCTTGGATCCCAGGAGGTTCTCTTTGACCCCTGGATGTTTTCGTTGTCCCCGAGAGGTTCCGTTTCACCCCGGGAGGTTCTCTTTGTCCCCAGGAGGTTCTCTTTGTCCCCGGGAGGTTATCTTTATCCCCGGGAGGTTAGCTTTGTCCCCGGAAGGTTCTCTTTGTCTCCGGGATATGGTGGAGAGTCTCGTGAAAGCAAGAGAAGAGGACAGACAGTTCCTGTTGCAAGCAAGGAAAGAAGACCAGCAGTTCCTAAGCGAGCTAAAAGCGATAGTCATGCAACAAATGCAGGAGATAAAAGATCTCAAATCGAATGTAGTTAATCTCCAAGCTAGAGTGGAAGACCTAGAGCAGTACACGAGGAGAGAAGATGTCATCATTAGTGGTTCAAAGATTGTGGAATCGTATTCGGAAGCCGTGAAAGGTGATTCCGACTATAGTGTGGATAACAGTGGACAGAACAATGTAGAAAATCAAGTGATCCATTCTCTAAGTAACAAGGGAATACAGATCAGAGACACAGAGATATCAGTTTGCCATACACTGGGAAAAAGAAAACAGGACGGTACCCAAATTTTAATCGTGAGATTCGTATCAAGAAAATCGAAGGTGAACGTGCTGAAAAACGCCAAGAAATTGAAGGGGACGGGCATCTACGTGAATGAACACCTGACGAAACGAACCGGAGAGATTGCCAAAACAGCACGCGACATGAGGAAACAAGGGAAGATCATCTCGACATGGACAAGAGACTGCAAGGTGTATATCAAGTGCAGGGATGAAAAAGTACATCAGGTAAGTAATCTTGAATTTCAATAGTTCACATTCCTTAATCTCCTAAGACAAACATAACCATGAACACTACAACTAACACAAAAACAAAAACAAACATAACAAAAAAAAAAAACTGTTCTTCATGCCATACCCTTGTCCCCATCAATCACCTCAAATGTACATTATGCAAACATTTACTTCATTTCATGTGTGTAGATATACCCGTAAATACTGCCAAAAATAACCCCAATATTTTCATAAACTGGTTCTGCACAGACTGTTCAAAAACATTTCCCTATCATGCATTCTCAAACACAGAAATTTATTTTTTGTTTTCCGCGCCAAATCTCGCATCAAAAAACCCAGATGTATATACCGCTATTAAGAAGTATAAAGAAATAGACAAAATATCAGAAAAGGAATTTTCGATATCTAATCACAATAATACCCAAATTGACCCCGAATTAAATTTCTACTCAAAACTAACAAAAGACAGCGATTACTATAGTGATACACAATTTGTCACAGTATTTCGTGATATTGATGGTTTCACACCAATTCACATTAATGCAAGGAGCCTAAACGCTAATTATCAGAACATTGACTGTTATCTCAAGTTACTCAATAAAAGCTTTGACGTTATAGTGATAAGCGAAACATGGATTGACCCAGGATGTCTAGTAAACTTCCTACAAGACTACTCCCTACAGTGTTAATAGACAGATCCAAAAAGGCGGCGGAGTCTCTATCTTCATAAAAAAAAAAATCAATTTCATGCAAACTAATAAATCCATCCACTAATTCGCATGAAAACCTATTTGATTGCATAGCCGTTGAGATTTTCAGAAAAAAAAAAAAAATACCGTCATAACAAGTATCTACAGAAAGCCAGGCACGAACATCAATGAGTTCACAAATATGCTTGAAGAAATCATAGCTCCATTTAGAAATAAAAACCTATATCTCTGTGGTGACTTCAACATAGATTTACTTAAGTATGAGACTCACGAACAAACAAGACACTTTACAGATATGATTTTCTCTTTAGGTATATATCCTTTGATAAATAAACCAACCCGAATAACAAATACAAGTGAAACAATGATAGATAACATTTTCACCAATATTGTAAACTCTGAGATTCATAGTGGTATCTTAATAAGTGACATAAGTGACCATCTACCGGTATTCACTATCAATCCAAAAGAAATGCACTGCATAACAAAACCCAGAATTGCA
>NW_027467713.1:3104666-3107166 GCF_046742065.1 Oratosquilla oratoria
GGCCTGTGAAGGTCATGGCACCCGATGGACAAGTACGATTTGGGCAGATTGCGTTGTGTAATTACGCACTCGTATACATGCATGTACTCGTATGTGTGCGTGTGTACATATTTATATATAGATATGAATATTTGCATATACGGATATGTATGTGGAAATAAGTATTTGTTTGTACATGTATGTACACGTTTGTATATGTATATTTGTATACACATACGTATATGTATATTTATATATATATATATATATATATATATATATATATACATATAGATATATATATATGTATATATATATATATATATATATATATATATATATATATATATATATATATTTCTTCTATTAAAAATCACTGCATACTCTGCATTGGTGATCTTCTTTAGACTTTCTATTCTCCTGAGTATTTTCTTCTCTGAAGCAAGGAGAGAAAATATATTTCCGAGGTAGTCCATATTTGGAAATAAAAACCAACATTTAACGACGCTTCGCCTACACTTTAGGCATCTTCTGGTAATTTTATTGAAAACATTCCTCACAAGATTATAAATACAGAAAAGAAGACATAAAAGAGAGGTCAATGGTCACCCCTAGTACACCAAGAACTTATTAGAGTCAAACAAATTTTAACTATCAATGGCTTTGCAATGAGGGACACCGATAAAGAAATTGAAAATGATATGGAGAAAGCCAACATTAAGAATAAAGAATTAGAAGGTAAGAAAAATAATATAAACATTTATTATCAGAATACAATGGCATCAGCCTATAAAAAAGATGAAAAAGATTTAAAAGACATTATCCATAAAAATTGTAAGCCTAGAAACTAAGAGGACAAAATTAAATTTATTATTTATTACCGTAACCCAAGAACATCATCGCTGTTGATAAAAAACAATATGGCAGCTACCACGGATAAACTTAAGAAAAATAATGTGGTATATAGATACTCATGTGATTTATACAAAGACGGTGTGCTTTGTAAAGAAGAGTATATAGGCCGTACCACACAAACTCAGAGGCTCACACAACACATGCAAAAGAGCGCGATAAATACCCACGTAACAAAATCCCACAGTACCAGCATTACATGGGACCAACTAGATAAAAACACCTCAATTTTGGTTATGAATAATAACAGGAAGAAACTGAAATGTTTAGAAGCTGTTTTTATTAGAGACCATATGCCATTAATCAACATTCAACAAAATATGTGTGGTACATTAGAACTCTTCCGATCATCCCGTGTCACCCATAAAACATGACTCGTGTAACCATTGACCTCTCTTTTATGTATTCTTTTCTGTATTTATAATCTTGTAAGAAATGTCATCAATAAAATTACCAGAAGATGCCTAACGTGTAGGCGAAACGTCGTTAAATGTTGGTTTTTATTTCCAAATATGGACTACCTCGGAAATATATTTTCTCTCCTTGCTTCAGAGAAGAAAATACTCAGGAGAATAGAAAGTCTAAAAAAGATCACCAATGCAGAGTATGCAGTGATTTTAATAGAAAATGTATATAACTATATACATATATATATATATATATATATAGATATATATATATATACATATATATATACATATATATATATATATATATATATATATATATATCTATATCTATCTATATATGTGTACATATATATATATGTATATATATGTATATAATACGTATGTGTATACAAATATACATATACAAACGTGTACATACATGTACAAACAAATACTTATTTCCACATACATATCCGTATATGCAAATATTCATATCTATATATAAATATGTACACACGCACACATACGAGTACATGCATGTATACGAGTGCGTAATTACACAACGCAATCTGCCCAAATCGTACTTGTCCATCGGGTGCCATGACCTTCACAGGCCGGAGGAGTCCAATTGGGGCAGAACGACGGCGGACCGAGGCCCACCGCCCCCACAACCCACCCCCACCCCCACCCCCACCCAGAGGATGACAAGGACGATGCTCCCCGAAGGATAAATCCCAACCAGGAAGGTGCTAACCTAAACCCAGGAGAAACCCAAAGGACCCAAAGGAACCCACCCGAACCCAGGAGAAACTCCAAAAGACCCAAAGGAACCCACCCGAACCCAGAAAAAGCCCACCCGAACTCAGGAGAAACCCACCCAAAACCAGGAGAAACCCCAAAGGACCCAAAGGAACCCCCAATCTCAACCATAGCCCTCGGAAATAAACCAAACCCTATGAAAACCCAGACCCTCGAACCCCCGGAAGCAAAGGAACCCAAAAGAAATACCACCCCCACCAAAAGAATATGACCACAAAGGAAATCCTAGTTACCCCCAAAAATGAACCCATAGCCCCAAAAAGAACTTCGAACTCAGGAGAACCTCCAAGGAAATCCCTGTCACCAAAACAAAACCCCGGGCACAAAAGAACCTCTAACATCTTGAAGAACTCTGAACCCCAAGAGCATTCAAAAGAACCCCGACCCTAAGGATCCCTGTC
>NW_027467713.1:3112166-3119666 GCF_046742065.1 Oratosquilla oratoria
TTGGTATTACCGACTTGGGATGTGCCGCTGCCCTGAAATGCTTGAAAAATCACTGGAGCAGGTCACCATCAGTGCTTGATGTACCACGCACGAACATGATAGCAGAGAGAGCTGTGAAAGTGATGGAAGAACTGAGTAAAATATGCAAAAAAGACAAGTATTTATGTGATCGGTTTGTTGTTACCAACAGTATATAGTTTGAGATTTTCTTTGCATCAGTATCACCGTTATTGAAATGTTTCAAAGAATTAAGAGCTTGTGTGGGGGACATATTTTCAAAGTTGAACAAAATGAGTTATTTTTTCGTGATTAGCACCAAAATGTTCAATAAATCTTGTACCCTAATATACATACATATATATATATATGTATATATGTATGTATATATATATACATATATTTATATATATATATATATATATATGTGAGAGTGTGGGTGGAAGAAGAACAAGTGAAGATGGGCTGGAACTCCTTTATTGCTTATACAATTCAACCGACTCGGTCTTCTTCAGTAAGCTGTCTACAAACAGATTGAACCTTATAATTACACACTCGAAGACGGAGATACAGACAGGTTATCCTACTGGCTGTCTGAGGATTCCCATTCGCGTACGATGCATATGTTTCCCAATTGCATTTATTATTAATTTACTTGCTGCCTTCGATAAACATACGAAACCTTCCATGTCGTTGTTATTTTCATAAGAGTTGATATAGGCAGCTTCAACAGTTTTTCTCATGTCCCTTTTTAATTCTGTATGTAGGACCTCGACCCCATCCCAGTGGGGCAAATGTCCAGATTTGTCAGCGTGCTGAACGAGTGAGTTAGACGTCCTGTGTGACCTCAAGTCCCTTTTATGCTCGGCTAGGCGTTTCTCAACGCCTCGACCTGACTCACTGTAGTACGAAGAGGTGCACCTGCTGCAAGGAATGCAATAAATGGTATTGAGGACGTTTCGGGGCAGTCCCTTTTTATTCTTGGTCTTGACAATTTTTCCTATATTAGAATTGGAAGTCCTTGCTATTTTCACACCATCTTTCCCAAAAAATCTGTTTATGACTTGATTTTTCCTAGAGTTGGGAACCAAAATATATTTTATTTTATTCCTCTCGGACAATTGGATACTTGGTTTCATGAAGATGTTCCTAGCTATTTCTTTCAATTTCTTAATCATTCCCCCCGGATATTTAAGGAATTAAAATATCCCACGCCGAAAAGATATCGTCTACGTACCTGAGCCAAATCTTTTCGGCGTAGGATGACAGTTGGGGCCCATTTGAAGCGTTCCATGATAAATTGAACCAATTGATCCCGAACCTCAAATTCAAAACTGAATGGGAGGAAGATCACCAAATTCCTTTCTTGGACATCTTAATAAGAAGGATTGATGATAATTTACATTTTACAGTGTACCGAAAACCCACCCACTCAGGTACCTTCACTTTTCTAGTAATCATCCTGATAATGTTAAGAAAAGTGTTGCCTCTTGTCTTTTCTTGAGGGCTTCCAGGATCTGCAGTCCTTAATTTCTGTACCAAGAAATTGAGATGATCATATGTCAACTCAAGAAGTTTGCGTATCCACCTTGGTTTCTGGACCAAGCCCTCAGTAAGGCTGGGGCCAACCATTTCAAAACTTCCGTCCCCTCTAGTCATAACCACTCTTTTAAAGATACTCTAAAAAATCCCTATAGTTGTTTCCTTCTGAACGTCTCACTATTGCCTATCACTATCTCAACACCGTGCGTAAGCAAATTGTGAACGTTCAACAAAAACTGAAGGAAGTAGAGTCACCCGGTGTTTATTGTTTACCCTGCCAAGATTGTGATTTGGTGTATTTGGGTCAAACTGGGAGAGACTTGAACACTAGATTGGCAGAACATAAGAGGTCAATTAAGTATGGGCAAGAAAATTCGGCCGTATTTCTTCATGTAAAAAATAAGAATCATTCTTTCGACTAGGGTAAGGCCAGATTAGTGTTCAAGTCCCACTGCGGTTTCAGGAAAAAAGTAGTTGAATCAGCATTAATTGAAGAATGCCCAACACTGCGGTGAATAGGCTCATACGAAGCTTACAACCTCCCTCCACCTCACCCTCCCCCGCCACCCCCTCTCACACCGCCTCTGAGTAATGCCATCAAAGGATTACAAAGGATTACAAAGGCGGAGCATGCCGACAGGAGAACTTTTGGTCCATATCTAGGTCGGATGCGAAAAAATCCTAACAATAATAATAGATAGATAAACAACTATAATAATGTAAGTATCAAATCAAATACATAAATAAATACATAGGTATAGTTAAATAATAAACAAACAGGTAAATAGTAAATAATGATAAATTGACATATAACTAATAATAAATGAAAATCAAACAGACAAATGATAACAAAACAAAAACAAATAAATAATATGAAATAAATTATAATCATCACAGCATCTTGCTTAGGTATTTATCTAAATGATTCTTAAAGCTTCGAACTGAACTGCATTGGACTGCCTCTGCAGGAAGTTTATTCCATTCATTAACTACATGGTTAGCAAAGTTGTTTCTACCTACTTCCAAATTTAATCTATTTCCGGACAGTTTGAGACCATTGTTTCTTGTCTGATTCTCATTCAATGTGAAAATTTTGTCACTTTTGATGTTGTCAATTCCCTTTAGAATTTTAAAGATCTGTATCAAGTTACCTCTGCGTCTACGTTTTTTTATTTTTTTTTTTTTAGGGAAAACAGATTCATATGTTTTATTCGATTTTCGCATGCTATATTTTTTATATTTGGAATCAGTTTTGTGGCTCGCCTTTGTACTTTTTCTAGTCTGTCAATGTTTTTAATGAGATTCGGTGACTATACGGAAACAGCATATTCCAAATATGGACGAACTAACGATTTATATAATGAGTGATGGACTTTTGAAATCAAAAGATCGCGCAGTCAGTTCTAAAATCTTATTTGCTTTCTCAGAGGCAGAAATACACTGCTTGAATGATTTGAGATCGTTACTGATAATTACGCCGAGATCTTTTTCACTATCCACTTTTGTTAACGAATTTCCAAATAACTTGTAATCGTACTTACTGTTATTTTTACCTATGTGCATGACCTTGCATTTACTTGTGTTAAATTTCATTAGCCACTTTTCAGACCATTGCTGTAATTTATCTAAATCTTCTTGAATATCTAATTGATTTAAGTGATCATTTGCCATTCCGCACAGTTTTGTATCATCAGCAAATTTGGAAACAGTAGATTTTAGTCCATGGTCTATATCATTTATATATACTATGAATAGAAGTGGCCCAAGAACGGAACCCTGAGGAACTCCACTTGTAACATTTTCCCATCTAGAAGTTTTTCCATTTAAAACAACTCTTTGTTTTCGACCATTCAACCAATTACTAGTCCAACTTAATAGGCTACCACTTATTCCGTGTAAAGCTAATTTAGTAAGTAGTCTTTCGTGTGGGACGGTATCAAAAGCTTTTGCAAAGTCTAGATATATTAGATCTATATTGTTTCTTTTGTCATAATTCGAGATAACTGTGTTGTAGAATTCGAGTAAGTTAGTCACGCAAGAAGGTTTCCGTCTGAAACCATGCTGGCTATCATTTATCAAACGGTTACTTTCTAAATGATGTTCGATAGCATCTCTGATGATAGTTTCCATTATTTTTCCTACGATTGAAGTCAAACTTATAGGCCTATAGTTATTTGGTTTCTTTTTGTCACCTTTTTTGAATATGGGAGTAACGTTAGCTAGCTTCCATTCTCTTGGGACATCTCCGGATATGATGGATTTCTTGAAACTAATTTCTAATGGAACAAAGATCTCATTTTTCATTTCCTTTAAGATTCTTGGATACCAACCGTCAGGCCCTGGTGTTTTATTAACTTTGAGTTTATCTATACACCATTTAATTTTTTCTTTTGTTTTTTCTTCAGACATGCCGGCCCCCCTTAGCGTTTGGGAAAGAAGGAGAAAGAAAATGTGAAACAAGAATTAAAGAAGGAGAAAGAAGAATTAAAAAGAAAAGAAGAAAAACTCCTCGAGATCATAAAATATATTTCAAAACGGGATGCCGATGAGTACATCGAGAGTGTCCCAAGGAATAAAATGAAAAAAGAGACCGGAGGTCCTGGAGCGAGCGAAGCGAGCATGCGTCGCAGGCCAAGGCACCCACGGCGTAGCCGGTGCCTTGTAAATTAAAAAGATATATATTTTTTATATTTTTTAAAAAGAAGAAGAAGAAAAAAAAAAGAAAAAAAAAGATCGCCAACCCTGGTGTTCACTAACCTGTTACAAAAATACCTGTTAAGTCCGGCTAAAATGGGTATTTAAAAGCAAAACAGTGCCTTAAAAATAGTTTATTATTTAACAATAAAAATGTATATTAAATTATACTGCATTGAATAAGTCAATAGTTATATATTTGTCCTATGTACAATGTTAGGTTTCTAGTTTTGATATATTTGTCCAATACAAAATGTTAGATTAAAAAGAAAGCAATGGCCTTCGCTAGAGGACCCTGGGATCTGGGTGCGCACGTCCTTGGTATATATATATATATATATATATATGTATATATATATATATATATATATATATATATATATATATGTGTGTGTGTGTGTGTGTGTGTGTGTGTGTGTGTGTGTGTGTGTGTGTGTGTGTGTGTGTGTGTGTGTGTTTGTGTGTGTTTACCTAGTTGTATCTAACTAGTTGTGTTTTCCGGGAAGGGGAGCTATGCTCGTGATGTCCCGTCTTCATATCTCATTTTATCTAAACTATTTTTAGATTCATGTATTGTTTTTGCACACACTACTTTCTCATCTAACTTGTTCCAACTGTCTATTACTCTGTGAGGAAAGCTGTTCTTTTTCAGATCTCTTCTATAGCTGTCTTTCTTGATTTTCTTTCCGTGTCCTCTTGTATTTCTATCATCCCATTTTATTAGATCCTCTCTATCAATAGTTTCTATGCCTTTCATGATTCTTTAAATAGTTATCAAATCTCCTCTCTCTCTTCTTTACTCTAATGTCTGTAGCTCAAGTTTTGCTAGTCTCTCTTCATATGATAGTTTTGAGAGTGTTGGTGCCAATTTTGTAATTGCTCTTTGTATTCTTTCAAGTTTTGTTATACATTTTTTGTACTTGGTGACCACATCGTTGCTGCATATTCCAATCTTGGTCTTATCAAAGTGATTAGTATTTTCTTCACCATTTCTTCATCCAGATATGTAAATGCCACTTTGATTGTTCTTATTAAATTATAAGTTTCTCCAAAAATCTTGTTTATATGTTTCTCAGGTGACATATTATTCATAATAATGACTCCCAGGTCCTTCTCATTTTCTACTTTTTTATTCCTTCTTCTCCCAATTTATATGATCCTACTATTCTTTCCCCCAAATTCCATTATACTACACTTCTTAGTATTGAACCCCATCTCCCACTTCCTACTCCATTCCCATACTTTATTGAGATTACTCTGTGGTGACTCACAATCTTCTTCAGTGTTCATTTTTTTTTAACAGTTTTGCATCATCCGCAAAGAAGCTCATATAACTTTCAATTCCTTCATCCATATCATTAATATATATAGCAAATATTATTTGGGCCACAATTGTTTCTTGTGGAACACCACTTATTACTTCATCCCAATTAGAGTGTTTGTCTCTTATCACTACTCTCATTTTTCTTTCTTGCAAAAAGTCTTCCATCCATTTAAGCAGTTTGCCCTGTATTCCTCCTGCAGTTTCTAATTTCTTAAGCAACTTCTTATGTGGTACTTTGTCAAAAGCTTTTTTTAGGTCTAGAAATGCACAATCAGCCCATCCATCTCTTTCTTGTATTATATCTATTAGCCTTGAATAGAAACATATTAAATTTGTGACGCATGATCTTCCTTGTCTGAATCCAAATTGCCTTGGATTTAGCACGTTTTTTTTCTTCTAAATACTTTACCCATCTACTTTTGATAATTCTTTCACAAATTTTTGCTATTGTACTTGTTAGAGAGACTGGTCTATAGTTGGTAGGGTCTTCTTTATTTCCTCCTTTATATATAGGTACTATATTTGCTTTTTTCCAATCTTTTGGAACTTTTCCTTCTTTCAATGACCTGTTTATTATTTTTATTTTGTCTGCCAGTTCATTCCTGCATTCTTTCAAAATCCAGTTTGCTATTTCATCTGGTCCATGCGATTTTCTGACATCAAGAGTACTCAAGTGTTTCATTATTTCAGTCTTTGGTACTTCTATTTCTTTCATAGGGGGGGCTTTCTCTTCCCATTCGATCTCTCCAGGTTGTATATTCTCCCTTGTAAACACCGATTTAAAATGTTTGTTCATAATTTCTTCCATTTCTATTTCTTCTGTGTATTCTATTCCTCCTTGTCGTAGTTTCACTAATTCTTGTTTGTTTTTCAGTTTGCTGTTTACAAATCTATAAAATAGTTTTGGTTGATCTTTACATTTTTCTGTGACATCTTTTTCATATTTTCTCTTTTCTCTGCACACTTGTACATATTCATTTCTATAGCCAGTATATATTTTCCGTTTTTCAGGTCCTTTGTAGTTCATCAATTTGGTCCAATCTTTGTCTCTTTTGTCTTTTAACTCCCTACAACTTTTGTTGTACCAGCACTTAACATATTCTTTTTCTTGTTTTTGTCTTGGGACATACTTTTCCACTCCTTTTTTCTATACAAAAATTTGTCAAAATATTCCATATCTCTTCCACTGTTATTTCCTCTTTGTATATTCTTTCCCATTTTTTTTTTAAGAATTCTCTTATTTTATCAAAATTTGTTTTTTCATACATCATTCTTCCTTTTCTATATTGTTCATTTCTTTTCATGTATTTTTCCTCATTTAGTTCCAGTTCAATCAATATGTGGTCACTTATATTTATTGGTGTCTTATATTCAATCTTTTCCACTATTTCAGGTTCAGATGTGATTATTAGGTCTAGTCTCGATGGTTCTTCTTCATTTCTATACCTAGTGTTCTCTTGAATCCATTGTGTCATTGTATGGTCAATAATCATCTCGAGTAGAACATTTCCCCATGAGTTGTCTCCACCCTTTACTGTCATCTCTTCCCAGCAGACTTCTTTGCAATTAAAGTCGCCCATCATAACTATTCTTCCTCCATCTTCCATTATCTTATTTAATGTTATCCTTGTGTCTTCTAACATACTTTTATGTTCACTCTCTTCCCACGAGGCTGTTTTTGGAGGCACATAATTTATTACATACTTTCTGCTCTTCTTATCTCTGTCTACCATTTTGATCGTAATCATCTCTACTGTATTCTTTCCATATGTGACACTCTTCACGTTTATATCCTTCTTAGTCAGGAACATAACTCCACCCCCTTGTTTTGTCTCTCTGTTTCTAATCCAATAATTATATGCATCATGTCCTACACTGTTGGGTGGTAGAGGACCTTTTAATTTTTTCTCTACAATTCCCATTATGTTTGGTTCTTTTTCCTT
>NW_027467713.1:3124666-3137166 GCF_046742065.1 Oratosquilla oratoria
GAAAAACTTCTAGATGGGAAAATGTTACAAGTGGAGTTCCTCAGGGTTCCGTTCTTGGGCCACTTCTATTCATAGTATATATAAATGATATAGACCACGGACTAAAATCTACTGTTTCCAAATTTGCTGATGATACAAAACTGTGCGGAATGGCAAATGATCACTTAAATCAATTAGATATTCAAGAAGATTTAGATAAATTACAGCAATGGTCTGAAAAGTGGCTAATAAAATTTAACACGAGTAGGGGGGGGGTAATGCACATAGGTAAAAATTACAATAAGTACGATTACAAGTTATTTGGAAATTCGTTAACAAAAGTGGATAGTGAAAAAGATCTCGGCGTAATTATCAGTAACGATCTCAAATCATCCAAGCAGTGTATTTCAGTCTCTGAGAAAGCAAATAAGATTCTAGGACTGATTGCGCGATCTTTTGATTTCAAAAGTCCATCGCTCATTAACAAGCTATATAAATCGTTAGTTCGTCCACATTTGGAATATGCTGTTTCCGTATGGTCACCGAATCTCATTAAAGACATTGACAGACTGGAAAAAGTACAACGGCGAGCCACATAGCTAAATCATACGAAAATCAAATAAAACATATGAATCTGTTTTTCCTAAAAAGAGCGTAGGCTCATAGGTGACTTGATACAGGTCTTTAAAATTCTAAAGGGAATTAGCAACGTCAAGTGACAACATTTTCACACTTAATAAGAATAAGACAAGAAACAATAGTCTCAAACTGTCCGGAAATAGATTAAATTTGGAAGTGGGTAGAAACAACTTCGCCAACCGTGTAGTTAATGAATGGAATAAACTACCTGCACAGGTAGTGCAATGTAGTTCAGTTCGAAGCTTTAAGACTCATTTAGATAAACACCTAAGCAAGATGCTGTAATGATTATAATCTATTTTATATTATTTGTTTTTGCTTTGTTATCATTTGTCTGTTTGATTTTCATTTATTATTAGTTATGTGTCAATTTATTATTATTTACTGTTTACCTGTTTCTTTGTTATTCAACTATACCTATGCATTTATTTATGTATTTTGTTTGTTGCATACATTATTATAGTTTTTTTATAATTATTATTTTATTATTATTATGATTTTTTTTTCTTCGCATCCGACCTAGATATGGACCAAAAGGTCTCCTGTCGGCATGCTCCGCCTTTGTAATCCTTTGTAATCCTTTGATAATCTTCCGGGGTCCAAGATAATCTTTCGGTGTCGGGGTTCAACAGAACCTTCCGGGGTCCAAGAGAACCTCCCGGGGATTAAGAGAACCTTCCGGAGACTAAGAGAATCTTTTGGGGACCAAGAGAACCTTACGGAGACTAAGAGAACCTCAGGGAACCAAGACAACCTCCCGGGATCCAGGAAAAATTCCCGGGGTCCAAGAGAACCACCCGGAGTCCAAGACAACCACTCGGGGTCTAATAGAACCACTCGGGGTCCAAGAGAACCTACCACGATTAGCAAGTCTAGAGGAAAAACTAGAGAAAATGAACGAACAGTGGGAGGTTAGGTTCAGTCAACTTACACGGATCACACAAAGAGTTGATAAATTGGAAGAACTAAAGGAGAACCAAAACCTAAACAAAGAAATAGAAGAATTAAAAAGACAGTTAAAAGAAGTGAAGGATGAGAATGAGGAATTAAAGAATAATAATAAAGAGAATGAAGAGTCCATAACAAAAGAGGTACAGGGTTGGAGAAAAGTCCAAGAGAACAACAAAATTGAATTCAGAGATATAGTAAAACAACAGATGAAAGAAAAATCTAAGGACACAGTTATTAAAATGATGAGAGAGAAGGAGAATATAATAAGACATTTAGCGGATAAAAAGAAATGTATAATTATATTCGGGATGGAAGAGAAGCATAATCCAAATAGGACTACAAGAGTAAAGGAGAAGGAAAAAGTAAATAAGATATTAGAAGTAGTTCAAGAAGATGAACAAGAAACAGGGAAAGAAATTGAAGAAATATATAGACTAGGGAAATACAATACAGATAAGACCAGACCAATTAAGGTTAAATTCAGGTCACAAACAACAGCAGAGAATATCTTAGCAAAACAGGGAAACTAGCAAAAAGTGATCTATATAAACAGGTATGGATAAAAAGAGATGAATAAAGAGGAAAGAGAGGATGAGAAAGCAAAAAGAATGGAAGCTAAGGAAAAAACGAGAACAGAACAGAGTCAGACAAAGAGAAATTCTATTGGAGAGTAGTGGATATGAAAGTGAAAACGGAAGGGAAACAGAAAACAGGATGGAGGTAGCAGAAAATTAAAAGTGTCTTACACAAATATAGATGGCTTAATAACAGGCTTGAATGAACTGAATGATTACCTGAAGGAAAAAGAACCAGACATAATGGGAATTGTAGAGACAAAATTGAAAGGTCCACTACCACCCAACAGTGTAGGACATGGTGCATATAATTATTGGATTAGAAACAGAGAGGTAAAACAAGGGGGTGGAGTTATGTTCCTGACTAAGAAGGATAAAAATGTGAGGAATGTCACACATGGAAAGAATATAGTAGAGATGATTATGATGAAAAAGGAGGACAGGGATGGGAAGAACAAGAAGTTTGTAGTAAATTATGTGTCTCCTAAAACGCCTTCGTAAAAAGAGAGAGAACACAAAGATATGTTAGAAGACACCACGATAACACCAAATATGATAATGGAAGATAGAGGAGGAATAAATATAATGAGTGACTTTAATTGTAAAAAAAATCTGCTGGGAAGAGATGACAGTGAAAGGGGGAGACGACCTCTGGTGAAATATACTACTCGATATGATTATAGAACATACAATGACGCAATGGATCCAAGGGAATACTAGGTATAGAAATGAGGAAGAAACATCGAGACTAGAGCTAATAATCACACCAGAATCTGAAATAGTGGACAACATTGAATATAAGACAACAATGAGTAAAAGTGATCACATATTAGTTGAAGTGGAACTAGATGAGGAAAAATACATGGGGAAACTAACAATATAGAAAGGGAAGATTGATATATGGAAAAGCAAATTTTGATCAAACAAGAGAATTCTTTCAAAAAGCAGACCGGGAAAGGATACACAAGAAGGAAACAACAGTAGAAGACAAATGGAATATTTTAACACAAATTTATGAAGGAGCGGAAAAGTATGTTCCAAGACAAAACGAGAAAAAGGATATGTAAAGTGTTGATACAACAAAAGATGTAGGGAGTTTAAAGACAAAAAGAATAAAGCTTGGATAAAATGGAAGAAAGACTAAAGACCTGAAAAATGGAAAATATACACTTGTTATAGGAATCAATATAAACAAGTGTGCAGAGAAGAAAAGAGAAAATACGAAAAAGATGTCAGAAAAATATAAAGATTAGCCAAATCTATTTTATAGATTTGTAAAAAACAAACTAAAAAATAAACAAGAATTAGAGGAACTACGACAAGAAGGAGTTGAATACTCAGATGAAATAGAAATGGAAGAATTTTTGATCAATACTTTTAAATCGGTGTTTACGAGGGAGAACATAGAACTTGGAAATGTCGAGTGGGAGGAGAAAGTCCCCTTATGAAAGAGATAGAAGTAACAAGGAAAGAAATAATGAATCACTTGAGTCGATGTCAGAAAATCGCATGGACCAGATGAAATGGCAAACTGGATTTTGAAAGAATGCAGGAACGAACTAACAGACAAAATACATATTCTAATAAGCAGTTCATTGAAAGAAGGAAAAGTTCCAGAAGATTGGAAAAGAGCAAATATAGTACCAATATATAAAGGGGGAAACAAGGAAGACCCTACTAACTATAGACTGGTCTCTCTTACAAGTACGATAGCTAATATTTGTGAAAGAATTACCAAAAGTAGATGGGTAAGGCATTTAGAAAAAAGCAAAGTACTACATCCAAGGCAATTTGGATTTAGACAAGGACATCATGTGTCACAAACTTAATGTATTTCTATTCAAGGCTAATAGATGTAATAGAAGAAAGAGATGGATGGGCTGATTGTGCATTTCTAGACCTGAAAAAAGCTTTTGATAAGGTGCCACATAAGAAATTGTTAAAGAAATTAGAAACTGCAGGAGGAATACAAAGCAAACTACTGAAGTGGATGGAAGACTTCTTGCGTGAAAGAAAAATGAGAGACGTGAAAAGAAACAAACATGCTAATTGGAATGAAGTGAATAGTGGAGCTCCACAAGGAACAGTTCTGGCCCCAATAATGTCTGCTATATATGTTAATGATATGGATAAAGGAATTGAAAGTTATATGAGCTTCTTTGCGGACGATGCAAAATTGTTGAAAAAAGAGAACACTGTAGAAGATTGTGTGTCACTGCACAATGATCTCAATAAAGTATGGGAATGGAGTGGGAGGTGGGAGATGGAATTCAATATTAAGAAATGTAGTATAATGGAATTTGGAAGAAGTAAAAAACAGAATAGTGGGATCATATAAATTGGGTGAGGAATAAATTAAAAAAGTAGAAAATGAGAAGGACCTGAGAGTCATTATTATGAATAATATGTCCCCTGACAAATATATAAACAAAATATTTGGAGAAACTTATAATTTAATAAGAACAATCAAAGTGACATTTACATACCTGGACGAAGAAATGGTGAAGAAAATACTGGTCACTTTGATAAGACCAAGATTGGAGTATGCAGCGACGACGTGGCCACCAAGTGAAAAAAAAAAAAAAAAAAAAAAAAAAAGTATAAAAAAATTTGAAAAAATACAAAGAGCAATTAAGAAATTACTATTTATAGAATCATGAAAGACATAGAAACTATTGATAGAGAGGATCTAATAATATGGGATAGTAGAGATACAAGAGGAAACGGAAAGAAAATAAAGAAAGACAGTTTTAGAAGAGACCTGAAAAAGAACAACTTTCCCCTCAGGGTAATAGACGTTTGGAACAAGTTAGATGAAAAAGTGGGGTGTGAAAAAACGATACACAATTTTAAAAGCAGTCTGGATAAAACGAGATATGAAGACGGAACACCACGAGCATAGCTCCCCTTCCCGTAAAATACAACTAAGTAAATGCAACTAGGTAAATACACGGTATATTTCTATCCCAAAATTTCCTTGTCTTTCTTTTTCAGCCTGTCAACATTACAAATACACACACACACACACACACACACACACACACCCACACCCACACACACACACACACACACACACACACACACACACACACACACACACACACACACACACACACACACACACACACACACACACACACACACACACACACACACACACACACACACAACACACACACACACACACACACACACACACACACACACACATATATATATATATATATATATATATATATATATATATATATATATGTGTGTGTGTGTGTGTGTGTGTGTGTGTGTGTGTGTGTGTGTGTGTGTGTGTGTGTGTGTGTGTGTGTGTGTGTGTGTGTGTTGCAGCAATTCACAAGGCACACGTGAAAATAATATGCAGAAAAAACCACTGGGAAATAAGAAACTCTGTCAAGGAATACAAAGTGACAGAGACCTAGGTGCATATATATACATAAAGTAGTAGGGAACATGGTAAGGACACACACGATGCTTTATAACCAGGTAGAGAAGTTTTTACGTTTAAGGACATTTAATCATGTGACGTTACATCACCCGGGCCTGGTAATACTTGGAGCATTTTTTACAATATTCTTAACAATAAAATCATCAAGTTTATATAAGCCTAAACTTAAATGAATATTTCTATCGAAGGTATGCTTAATATGACTGAATTCGATAATGTTTCTTTCAAATAAAGACCTACAAGAAATTGTTTTCTTAGAATTATCCCAGTCAGTGGGGTGGTTGTTGTCTTTTACATGAACAGAAAGGCCACTGGAAATTTGCCCACTCCTTACACTATACTTGTGTTGAATTATCCTTGTTTGTAAGTCTTTGCCAGTTTGGACAATATAGAATTTATTACATCTAATGCATGGTATACAGTAAACATAACCTTCATTCACATCAGGTGAATTTTTAATTAGCTTACTTTTTTATAGTATTGTTGTTTGTAAAAACAAAGTTGATATTGACATCTTTGAGAATATTAAGCAGTCCAACAAATTTCTCACTGTAAGGAAGAACCAGAAGGTTCTTTGTGAAATACTTTTCTAACGAGTTCTGCCTTGTCTTAATACGATGACCTTTTCTGGATCCATCTAGTTAAAACCTTTGATCCACTTGAACACCTCCATCAAATCACCCTGCACATATGTATATATATATATATATATATATATATATATATATATATATATATATATATATATATATGTATATATATATATATATATATATATATATATATATAATACGTATGTGTATAGAAATATACATATACAAACGTATACATCCATGTATAAACAAGTACTTATATACACATACATATGTATATGCAAATATTCATATATACATATATCTACATATAAATATGTACACACGCACACATACGAGTATATGCATGTATACGAGTGCGTAATTACACAATGCAATCTGCCCAAATCGTTCTTATCCATCGGGTGCCATGACCTTCGCAGGCCGGAGGAGTCCAACTGGGGCAGAACGACGGCGGACCGAGGCCCCCCACCCGAGGCCCCCCACCCCCCAACCCCCCACCCCCCAACCAGAAGATGACCAGGCCGATGCTCCCCGAAGGATAAACCATGACCAGGAAGGAAACCACCCAAGCCCAGGAGAGACCCCAAAGGACCCAAAGGAACCCACCCAAACCCAGGAGAAAACCCAAAAGACCCAAAAGAACCCGCCCGACCCCAGGACAAACCCACCCAAACCCAGGAGAAACCCACCCGAACACAGGAGAAACCCCAAAGGACCGAAAGGAACTCACCCGAACACCGGAGAAACCCACCCAAAACCAGGAGAAACTCCAAAGGAACTCCATATCTCAACCTTGACCCTTGTAAAGAAACCAAACCCTATCTGAACCCAGACCCTCGAACCACCGGAAGCAAAGGAACCCAAAAGAAACTCCATCTAACCAAAAGAATCTGACCACAAAGAAAATCCCAGTTACCCCCAAAAAACTACCCATAGCCCCGAAAAGAACTTCGAACTCAGGAGGACCTCCAAGGAAGTCCCTGTCACCAAAACGAACCCCCGGGCACAAAAGAACCCCTACCCTTTTGAAGAATTCTGACCCCAAGAACATGCAAAAGAACCCCGACCCTAAGGATTCCTGTCCTCTAAAGGAACCCCTGGTCTCCAAGAACCTATGGCTCTAGGAGAACCCTCGGCCCCGGAATCCCCGCCTTCAGAAGAAAATCCCAGCTCCAGGAAAGTCCCCCGGACCCAGAAGAACCCCCTGACCCCAGGAGAACCCCCGGACTCCAGGAGAACACCGACTTCAGAAGAACTCTCCGGCCCCAGGAGAATCCCCCGACTCCCAGGGAACCCCTGACCTCCAAGAAAACCCCGGCCCCAGGGACCCAAAGGGAATCACGATTCCCAAAAGAACCCCTGGCCGCAGGTCAAAGAGAACCTCCTGGGATCCAGGAAAACCTCCCGGGGTCCAAGAGAACCTTCTAGGGTCCAAGAGAACCTTTCGGGATCCAAGAGAAGTTCCTGGGGGCCCAAGGTAATCTTCCGGGGTCCAAGATAATCTTCCGGGGTCCAGGATAACCTTCCGGGGTCTAAGAGAGCCTCCAGGGTCCAAGAGAACCTCCCGGGACCCAAGAGAACTGCCCGGGGTCTAAGAGAACCTTCCGGAGACCAAGAGAACCTTCCGGGGACCAAGAGAACTTTTCGGGGACCAAGAGAACCTCGTAGGAACCAAGAGAACCTCCCGGGATGCAAGAGAAAATTCCGGGGTTCAAGATAATCTTTCGGGATTCAAGAGAACCACCCGAGGTCCAAGAGAACGTTCCAGGGTCTAATAGAACCACCTGGGGTCCATGAGCGCCACCCGGGGTCCAAGAGAATCTTCCGGGATCCAAGAGAACCACCCGGGGTCTAATAGAAGCCCGGGGTCTAAGAGAACCAACCGAGTTCAGAGATAATCTTGCGGGGTCCAAGAGGACCTTCCGGGGACGAAGAAGACCTCCTGGGGCCCAAGAAACCTCCCAGGGTCCAACAGTACCTCCTGGGGTCCAAGATGACCTCCCTGGCCCCAAGAAAACCTCCCTGGCCCCAAAGAGAACCTCTCCGGTCCCAAGAGAACCCCCCTGGTCTTAGGAGAACCTCCCGGGACAAAGAAAACCTCTCGGGACAGAGAACATTCCAGATCCAAGAGAACCTTCCGGGTTCAAGAGTACCACCGTCCTTAAGAAATAAATAAATAAATAAATAAATAAATAAGTAAATAAGAAAAAAAAAAAAACGAATGTTATGCTGTTCTGGCCTTGCTCTGTGTATAATGTATGTACTTTATTTTGCTAAAACAAATATCTTTACGCACTTGAAGTTTTATTTTGTGTTTATAATGTTTTCAACGCGTACACAAAAGTGCTAGATATATGTTATAATTTTTATTTTCATTTTACTCGGTATTTTCTGTAGTATATATTTATTGAAAAAAAAGTTTGCTCACTAACTCCAATTGCGTTTGTGTAAACTTCAATCCATACACAAGAATACACAGTATTAGTCCCTCTTATAAAATGGATGTTAATTCGCTGGAATCGGTGCAGAGGAGAATGACCAAAATGATACATGGGCTCAGAAATTTACCTTACGAAGAGAGGCTCAGGCACCTTTACACTATAGAAAGACGTAGAGTGTAGGGTGATCTAATAGAGGTACTCTAATGGATCAAGGGTTTTAACAATGGAAATGAAGATACGGTCATCATATTAAGACATCAAGGAAGGACTCGTAGTTTTGCATCTAAATTGGACAAAATCAGATTTAAGAGGGAATTAGACGAGAACTGGATAACTATGGATGTGGATGACAGGTGGTAGGGGACATGATACTGCCTACTGTAGCCGTATGGACTCTTGCAGTCTCCTTAATTCTTATATTCTTATACACACATACACACGCACACTGGAGTTGGAAAGAGGTATTCTATTGTAAGATTATCTGATAACATGATTCTATTTTTGATCATTTGTTTTCGCATAATGTGTTTGAAAATTACTGTGGAACCAAATCATGTGTGTAGAATTTGATTTATCTTATTTTATTTTATTTGTTTACTTATTTATTGTATTAATTTATTTTATGTAACATTAAGAATTGAATCTCGTTACTCGTATTCTAACAAATCATATTTGAATTTGTCATAACGATATTTGATAACCGGTTCCAGATAAGGTTAGGAAGTAAAAAAGGCGAATATTGAATTAATTTAGCAAGGGTATATGTATTTCCTACATGACAAAAAATTACCAACAGTTAATAAAGTTCATGGAACAATCAATTATGTGAATAAAATGAATGATTTGTGACTCTTAAAATCAATCCCAATAATGTTTTCACTTTTTTTTCCATCTTCGGGGGATAACCCCCTCCCCTTCCCCTCCTAAGGCGAAGAAGGGGCGAGACGGGGCGTGGGCTCCCCCGGTGGAGGTTTTGAAATGGAGCTTTTATAGGTACTCTTCCACCTCTTTTTTCACCTCTTCATCTTCCATATATATATACATATATATAATATATATATGTATATATATATATGTATATATATATATATATATATACATATATATATATATATATTCATATACATATATATATATAAATATATATATATATATATATATATATATATGTATATATATATATATATATATATGTATGTATTAAATTACCTACTCCTGAGTCTGGTGTTTTCTACTTTTCCACCATATGTGTATTTATATATATATTTATATAATATATGTGTATATACATACATATATATATATGTATATATATATATATGTATATATTTATATATATATATATATGCATATATGTATTTATATATATTTTATATATTTGTATATAATATATATATATGTATATATATATATATATGTATATATATATATATATATATATACATATATACATATATATTCATATAATATATATATATATACATATATATTTTTATGATATATATATATATATGTGTATATATATATATATATATATATATATATATATATATATATATATATATATATATATATATATACAGTAGAACAGATGGTGGCCATCTTGTAATTGTATCAGCTTTTCTTCCGCTCTTCGGACTTCGCTCAGCCCTATGATATCCCACTTGATGTTGTCTAGTTCTTCCACTAAACTCTCCAGCCTGTGATCTTCTGAGAGACTTCTTACGTTGTAAGTATAGATCTTCATTTTCTTCATGTTGTTTAATGTCCAAGACTTGGATCTGCTTGGGCATTGCTTAATCATATTCGGTGGCACACTGCCCGTCAGCACACGAGGCACTGCGGTTGGACCTTTAGGGGACGATGATCCAACAGGAACGCCTGGTTTTCTTTTGGTTGTACTGTTCATATTGGCTATGAAGGGGGTTGGCAGTAATCTCACCTCCGTGCCAACTGGTTTCTGGTGAGACATATTCGGTGAAGCCCTATATCCATAGGGTGCCCAATGGTCCACGCCGTCATAATGACGGTACCCCATATATCTATGAGGAGTTTCCCTGTTCGCCATCAGGGATGTGCCAGTTTGCAGTGGGTCCTGCGACTGTGCGTGTGAGCTGTTCTTTGTCTGATCTTTCTTACAAAACCTGTTCGACATGGGTGATCCCTGCAGAGATTGTCTCTCTTTCGACATAGTTTTTGTAGTCATTAAGATACTCAAGCCTATCAACTACGTCAAGGTGTCAACTCTCGGAAAGGTACACTCTAAAAATAGTTCAGGATTATGTACCAACTTCACAGGAGATCAGATGATGAAATTGAGTCCTTCTATGATGATTTAAGTCAGGTAATGGATTAAGAAAAAAGTAAGTACACGTTGGTAATAGGCGACTTTAATTCTAAAATGGGAAAGAAGATAGGAAGTTTGGAGTTGGTGAAAGAAATGACAGAGGCGAGATGTTAGTAAATTTTGCAGAGAATTATAACATGAGGATAATGAACACTTTCTTCCAAAAGCGTGCAGGTCGTAAATGGACGTGAAGAAGTCGAAATGGAACAACAAAGAACGAAATAGACTTCATATTAGGAGATGAGAGTAAAATCGTTAACAATGTTACGGTGATAAATAAAGTCAACATAGGTAGTGACCATAGAATGGTAGGTTGCACAGCTAAATTTAATTTCAGATCCGAGCGAAATAAACTAATTTTAAGAAAGAAAATAAGCCTTGCAAATGTTAAGGATCATAAGAAGAAATTTCAGTTAGAAATTAGAAATGGATTCGAAGCTCTAAGAACTAATGAGGACACCGTGGAAGGTATTAATTTGAATTTAGTGAATAACATTAGAGAATCGGCAGAGAAAGTAGGAAGTACAAAAAACCACTAGAGAAAACGAATACCCCCAAGCTACAAATGACCTAACTAAAAGAAGAAGGGCCATGCAGATTAAAAGCAGAAGAGACGAAATAGAAAGAGTAGAACTAAACAAGCTTATCAACAAAAGGCAAAGATTAGAGAAAAGAAAGAGAAACATGGATGAAATAGGGGAAACTATTCTGAAGGGTAAAAGTATTAAAGTGACCGAGCGCAAACATGCTTCAGGAAGACAACAAATGATATGTTTGCAAGATAGAAATGGAGAAATAATTAAGTGCAGAGATACAATGGTAAAAAGAGTAGAAGAATTTTACCAAGAGCTTTACTCGTCGAACACCGTAGTTGAATCATTAAATTCATGTGTACACGTTAGTAGTGTACCAGAGATTACAAAGGAAGAAGCAGAATTTGCTCTACAAAATATGAAACGAGGAAAAGCACCTGGGGAAGATGGTATATCGATAGATCTGTTGAAAGGCGCAGGTAAATTAGTTCATATTAAGTTAGCTCAGTTGTACACTCAGTACTTACGTCAGGAAAGCGTTCCTGATGCGTGGTGCAATGCTATAGTGATTTTGCTTCATAAAAAAGGAGACCAGAAGTATCTTAGTAACTATCGACCGATTAGCTTGCTATCAAATGTATATAAAGTATTCTCAAAGATCCTTACAAATAGACTAAGTCAAGTTTTAGATGGAAACCAATCGAGAGAACAGGCAGGCTTTAGAAGCGGATATTCGACTCTAGACCATTTGCAGGCGATGAACCAACTAGTCGAAAAAACGAAAGAATACAATATACCTCCTTGTTTAGCTTCTGTAGATTACGAGAAGGCCATTGACTCGGTAATGCCAGTAGTAATACTAGACTCGCTACACAAGCAGGGTATGAACGAACGGATGGTAAGGGTTTTAGAAAAGATTTATGCGAAAGGTACCGCCATAATTTGACTACATAACGATACAGAAAAGATCAAGATCGAG
>NW_027467713.1:3144666-3149666 GCF_046742065.1 Oratosquilla oratoria
ATTAAAGACATTGACAGACTGGAAAAAGTACAACGGCGAGCCACAAAACGGATTCCAAATATCAAAAATAAATCATACATAAAATCGAATAAAACATATGAATCTCTTTTCCCTAGAAAAGCGTAGATTCAGAGGTGACTTGATACAGGTCATCAAAAGTGACAAAATTCTCACACTGAATGAGAATCAGACAAGAAACAATGGTCTCAAACTGTCCGGAAATAGATTCAATTTGGAAGTGGGTAGAAACAACTTCGCCAACCGTGTAGTTAATGAATGGAATAAACTTCCTGCAGAGGCAGTGCAATGTAGTTCAGTTCGAAGCTTTAAGAATCATTTAGATAAACACCTAAGCAAGATGCTGTAATGATTATCATTTATTTTATATTATTTGTTTTTGTTTTATCATTAGTGTGTTTGATTCTCATTCATTATTAGTTATATGTCATTTTATCATTATTTAATATTTACCTGTTTGTTTATTATCTAACTATACCTATGCATTTATTTATGTATTTTATTTGTTATTTACATTATTATAGTTTTTATTTATTAATTTATCATTATTATGATTTTTTTCGCATCCGACCTAGATATGGACCAAAAGGTCTCCTGTCGGCATGCTCCGCCTTTGTAATCCTTTGTTAAAATGGGTAAACAAAGCTTAAATCTAATTATAACTAAATGGCATCGCTCATTAAAAAAAAAAAAAAAACGCGAACAATTAAACTTAGGAACGAAATTAAGTTTGACAGACAAGTAAGGAACGCAATTAAGTTTGACAGACAAGTTAGGAACGAAATTAAGTTTGACAGACAAGTTAGGAACGAAATTAAGTTTGACAGACAAGTGAGATCCAACCCAAAGGGCTTTTGTCATCTCTACAGAACTAGAAATAAGGAATGTATTGGCCCAATTAAAACTCAATAAGATGTCTTGATAGATTCAAAGGGAAAAATGAGCTAGGATTTAATAAATATTTCTCTCTATTCTTACAAAGGAGAAGATTCAGAGAAAATGAGCGAAGATTTGATAATTATTTTCTCACGATTTTTACAAAGGAGACGATTCAGTAAAAATGAGCAAGGGTTTAATAAAACTTTTTTCTCGATTTTTACAAAGGAGAAGATTCAGAGAAAAAATAAGCTAGGATTTAATATTTTTCTCGATTTTTACAAAGAAGATAGATATGATACCTGACTGTGAACTGAACATTAATGGGGATCAGAGAAGTAGACTAACATAAACATTATCATATTAGTGAGACAGATTGATAGGCTTAAAGCTACAAAATCCGCCGAATCCAGACGATTTTTTTTCCGAGAGTGCTTAAAGAGTTTAATTTTGAAATGTGCGACGAGTTAATGGAAGTATTTAGTAAAGCCGTAGACACTGGATTCTTGCCTAGAGCCTGACTTGTGGACTGAATAAAATCGGGTGACGGCATTAACAAACTTGTACAATGTCAACAACGTGGTCGTGGTATGTATATAAAATATGTACACACACACACACACACACACATACACACACACACACACACACACGCACACACACACACACACACACACACACACACACACACACACACACACACACACACACACACACACCCCCACGCACGCACGCACACACACACACACACACACACACACACACACACACACACACCACACACACACACACACACACACACACACACACACACACACACACACACACACACACATATATATATATATATATATATATATATATACAGTATATATATATATATATATACATATATATATACATATATATATATATATATATATATATATGTATGTATGTATATACATATATGTATATACACATATATATATATATATATATATATACATATATATATATATACATATACATATTATATACACAAGTGCATATATATTTATATACAAGTACACATACATGTGTGTATATACAAATACACACACATATACGTGTACATAAATGGGTGCTTATACAAATACATATGTATACGTGTGTATACAAATATACATATATAAACGTGTACATACATGTATGTATACACAAATACTTGTATACACATACATGTACATATGTATATGCAAATATTCATACATACACATATCTATATATAAATATGTACACACGCACACATACGAGTACATGCATGTATGCGAGTGCGTTATTACACTACGCAATCTGCACAAATCGTTATTGTCCATCGGGTGACATGACCTCCGCAGGCCGGAGGAGTCCAACTGGGGCAGAACGACGGTGGACCGAGGCCCCACCCAGAGGATGACCAGGCCGATGCTCCCCGAAGGATAAGCCATGACCAGGAAGGAACCAACCCAAACCCAGGAGAAACCCCAAATGACCCGAAGTAACCCACCCGAACCCAGGAGAAACCCACCCGAACTCAGGAGAAATCCACCCGAAACCAAGAGAAACCCACCCGAAATTAGAAGAAACCTAAAGGACCCAAAGGAACCCCCAATTTCAACCCCGACCCTCGAACACCCGGAAGCAAAGGAACCCAAAAGAAACTCCGCCCCCACCAAAAGAATCTGACCACAAAGGAAACCCCCGGACCCCAGGAGAACCACCGGACCCCAGTAGAACACCCGGCCCCAGGAGAACTCCCCAGCCCCAGGAAAGCCCACCCCCACGGCTCGAAGAAAACCTCCCGGCTCCCAGGGAACCCCTGGCCTTCATGAAAACCCTGGCCCCCAATGGGAATCACAACCCCCAAAAGAACCACTGGCCGCAGGAGAACCCCCAGGGGTCAAAGATAACCTCTCGGGAACCAAGAGAACCTCCCGGGTCCAAGAGAACCTCTCGAGGACAAAGAGAGCCTCCCGGGAACAAAGAAAACCTCCTGGGGACAAAGAGAACCTCCCGGGGACAAAGAGAACCTTTCGGGGACAAAGAGAACCTCCCGGGGTGAAAGAGAACCTCTCAGGGACAACGAGAACCTCCCGGGTTCAAGAGAATCTCCCGGGGTCCAAGAGAACCTCCCGGGGTCCAAGAGAACCGTCCGAGATCCAAGAGAACCTTTCGGGATCCACGAGAAGCTCGTGGGGGTCCAAGATAATCTTCCGGGGTCCAAAAGAATCTTCCGGGGTCTAAGAGAACCACGGGGGGTCCAAGAAAACCATCCGGGGACCAAGAGAACCTTCTGGGGACCAACAGAACCTTCTGGGGACCAAGAAAACCTGAGGGAACCAAGAGAACCTCCCGGGGTCAAAGAGAACCACCTGGGGTCTAAGAGAAGCTTCCGGGGTCCAAAAGAACCTTCCAGGGTCAAGCAGAACCTCCCGGGGACAACGAGAACCTTCCGGGGTCCAAGAGGATCTCCCGGGTGTCTAAGAGAACCTCCCTGGCCACCAAGAGAACCTCCTTGGCCCCCAAAAGAACCTCCCTAGTTCCAGCAGAGCCCCCCCTGGTCTTAAGAGAACCTCTCGGGACAAAGAGAACTTTCCAGATACAAGAGAACCTCCCAGGCCCAAGAGAATAACCCCGGTCCTTAAAAAAAAAAAAAAAAAAAATCCATTCCTACAGAAACCGAATGTTCTGCTGTTCTGGCCTTGTTCTGTATATAATGTATTTTATTTTGCTAAAATAAATATCTATATCTTTTACGAACTTGAAAATTTGTGTTTATATTGTTTTAACGCGTACACAAGAATATTAGATGCATGTTATAATTTTTCTCTCGATATTTTCTGTAGTATATGAAAGGTGAAAATATAAAAAAATTGCCCACTAACTCCAGTTGCGTTTGTGTAATCTTAAATCCATAATGAGAATACACAGTTTTGGTCTCTGTCTTATAGAATGGATGTTTACTCGGTAGAATCTATACAGAGGAAAATGACCAAAATGATACATGGGCTCAGAAATTCACCTTAGGAGGAGGACAGGCTTAGGGACCTTGATTTACACTCTCTGGAAAGACGCAGAGTGCGGAGTGATCTAATAGAGATGCTCAAGTGGATCAAGGGCCTTAAAAAGGGGGATCCAGACAAGGTCATCATATTAAGACAACAGGGCAGGACTCGTAATAATGGATTTATATTGGACAAATTTAGACTTAGGAAGGAAATAGGCAAGAATTGGATAATTTTATGGATGGAGATGACAGGTGGTAGGGAACATGGAACTGTCTAGTGTAGGCCCTATGGTCTCTTGCAGTCTCCTTAATTCTTATGTTCTTATATACACATACACACGCGCACGCACACACACTGAGTTGGAGAGAGGTATTTGATTTATTTAATTTTATTTTTCTATGATTGTATTAATTTATTTTTTGTAACATTAAGAATTGAATGTCGTATCTAACAGATCATATTTGAATTTGTCATAACGATATTTGATAACCGGTTCCAGACAACGTTAGGAAGTAAAATAAGGCGAATGTTGAATTAATTTAGCAAGGATTTTATATGTATTTACTAAATGACACAAAAATAGCAACAGTTGACAAAGTACATGGAGCAATCAATTATGTGAATAAAAGGAATGGTTTGTGACTCTTAAATCAAACCCAAAACTGTTTTCACTTCCTTTTTATTTGTATTTATTATTTTTCATTTGTTTATTTTACTTATTTATTATTACTACTATTATATTTTTTACTTTGTTTTATCATTACTATTTCTATATATTTTTAATTTATTCATTTATTTTATTTTATTTCATTTTTTTTTTTATCTATTTATTTTTTGTTCGCCAGACTGTTTTATTCATCTTCGGGGGATAGCCCCCTCCTCCTCTTCTCACTCCCCCCCTCCGGAGGCAAAGAAGGGGTGAGAGAGGGGGGAGGGGGGCGATCAACCCGAGAGGAAAAGGGCGACAGTTTGGAGCTCAGCGCCCACGGGCGATTGGGCGATTCATCGTGCGAGAGATCGTCCCCCCACCTCCACCCCTTCCCCTGTGGGCGTGCGGGCGCTCCCCCGGTGGAGGTCTCGAGGTGGGGCCTTTATGGG
>NW_027467713.1:3154666-3162166 GCF_046742065.1 Oratosquilla oratoria
TGAAAATGATAAAGGTAATATAAAAAAGACATGGGAAGTAATAAAGAACTTAACTAGGCCAAAAAACAATAACACCAATGAATTCATAGACATTATCAAAAATGGAAAAACTAAAAATGAAGTGGCAACCGAATTTAATTAATTTTTCTCCCTTGTAGGACCTAACCTCGCGAAACAAATAAAGACAACACATCAAACTCATGAGAACTTTTTTAAACACGGAATAAATAACACTGTTTTTAAAACCCGTCACGGAAAACGAACTTGTGAACACAGTAAAATCAATGCAGAACAAGAAATCACTCGATTGCACAGGAATCAATATGAACCTTGTAAAACAAATTATGCCTATCATCAAATTCATTTTCTGACAATATGCAATAAATCGTTTGAACAAGGAAAAAAAAGACGTCATTTACCATAGTCAATATGGATTTCAATGTCAACAGCAGTAATGGAATTAATTGAAGAGATAACTAACAATATAGAACAAAAGAAAAAGACAGCCAGCATATTAATTGATCTAAAAAAGGCATTTGACACAGTAAATCATGAAATCCTAATTCGAAAGGCCGAATACTATGGGCTAAGAGGTAAGGTTAATGACTGGTTAAAAAGTTATCTAAAAACAGGAAACAATATGTGGCCATTGAGGAAGATCACATATTCTACCAGTTACATGCGGAGTACCTCAAGGTTCAGTTCTAGGACCCAAACTATTCTTACTATACATTAATGACATTACAAATGTATCCAACCTTATCAATTTTATACTGTTCGCCAACGATACCACCATTCTATGCTCCAATATAAATTCCAACAAACTGATCAAGACAATTAATGAAGGATTATGTCAGCTATCTAACTGGTTTTCAGCCAATAAACTATCCTTATATGTATCAAAATTTAACTTCCTGCTTTTTTACTATAATAATGAAAGCACTACGCCGATCAAAATAAACAACGCCATCCATCCACCTCATCCTAGGACGTCCCCTCATGTTCACTCCCTCCACCTCTGCCTTCCACACCTCTTTTACTAATCTTTCTTCACTCATTCTTTCCATGTGTCCAAACCATCCCAATACTCTTTCATCAACCCTATCTCCCAACTCCTTTTCCACCCTCGTTCTCCTCCTCACCTCCTCGTTTCTCACTCTATGCAGCCTAGTGTCACGTGACCACCTCTAACCTTAAAGCAATTAGTTAGTAAATAAAGGATCTAGGAGGACAACAACAGATCTTGCCTCATCCCTTAAAGGTGGAGTGACAATAAACGGATATCTATTTAATTTCCTTTTTCACACTTCCTTCTGTAAATATACCTTATCCCCTTTCAGTTAGGAAAAATCATCATCCCACATTAATTATCATGATACATGGAGGATACAAAAAGATATTAGGTAATTTTCTCTATACCTATATTGAATAAGCCTAACAGTACAGAACTAAATGCATACATTTAGTTATTTAACTCATACACTCTCAACACATATGAGGTAGGTATTTCAGCATCTCATCTCTCCACTAATTGTAAATATAATCAAAGACACAAATAATTAAGTCCTACTCATCTATAAATTCCACAATCCTGTTCATACTTATATAACATTCAACAAGCCTCTCTGCTCCTACAAACGCTGAGGAAAATTGGATCCTAGTTAATCACTTTAATTCACCTTAATCCTTACAAGACATACAATCGTAACTCACCAGTAATTATTGCTACTCTCCCTCTGCTGTGTATTTCACCATTATTTATCCTCCTTAATTCTCCCGATTCTTATTTTCCCTACCATTTTATACCCACGAAAGGACTTGCACGTCCGCCTTGCTTTTATACACAGAAAGAGAGAGGCCTGAACAATGCTTCCCTTGTTTTAGCGTTTGAGTTGGCACCATGGTTCCAATACTCTTGGCATCATCCTAACGATACATTCAATATCGTCAAATACACACCGTACATGGATCATACATCAAAAGCAATATATGTATTTCTATAAATTCTTACGTAACTAGAGCACCGTGGATCTCAAAAGTATAAACGTATCTCTAGACACATTTTATCCAAAACACTTTAATATCAGACCGTGAATTCGCGTCTGTATGTAAACATTAGCTGGGCACTGCTCCTAGTTCGAGAGCATCGCAAAAATAGAGAATGTAATTAGCACCAGGGGGTGACTATGGTAACACCCTCCCCCTTCAAGACATGAGGCGATCCTTGGATTGGCTCATGTTGGAGAAGGAAGACGGGACAGAGTATCCGCCAGGATATTATTCGCTCCCTTGACATGCCGGATAATTAGATCATAATCTTGGAGCATCAAACGCCATCGAATCAACCGTTGGTTATCGTTCTTCATCTTATGTAAAAATACCAGGGGGTTATGATCAGTAAACACTGAAACAGGGTATCCGGACCCTCTCAAGTATATGTCAAAATGACTCAAACTAAGGATCAAGGCTAAAGTCTCCTTCTCAACTGTACTGTAGTTTCTCTGATAAGGGAAGAATTTCTTTGAAAAGTAGCATATCGGGTGGTCGATATCCTCTTTCTCCTGAACTAAAATTCCCCCTACACCAACGTTGCTCGCATCCACATACAATTTGAACGGTCTCTCAAAATCAGGAGTGACAAGTATAGGGTCACTCATTAACATCCTTTTTATAGTTGTGAAAGCCTCCTCACAATATGTATCCCACACAAACTTGGTACCCTTTGACAACAGCCTAGTCAATGGTAAAGCTACTGTGGAAAAATTCCTACAGAACCTCCTATAGTAACCGCTCATGCCTAAGAATCGTAACAACTCTCTACGGTTCTTAGGAGCGGGACAATCGTTGATACTCTTCACCTTGGCATCAACGGGTTGTATTTCACCCTGGCCTACCATATATCCTAAGTATTCAACCTTTGCCTTTGCAAAATCACTCTTAGCTAAGTTCACTGTCAAGTTGGCATCATTCAGTCTCTGGAAGACATTTGAAATTTGCTCTACATGGTCTTCCCAAGTTTCAGAATATATGACGATATCGTCGATATAGACTGCACACCCAGTCACTCCTGCCAACACCTTGTTAATCAATCTTTGGAACGTGCTCCCACTGTTCCTCATCCCAAATGGCATCACCCGGTACTGATACAAGCCATCCATTGTCACGAAGGCAGAGATTTCTCTGGCCCTCTCCGTCAAACCTATTTGCCAGTACCCTTTCAACATATCTAGCTTACTGACAAACTTCGCCTTTCCCACACAGTCGATACAGTCATCCAACCTTGGTATCGGGTAAGAATCACTCTTAGTCACTTGGTTCACTTTCCGAAAGTCTGTACAGAACCTGTACGAATCACTACCTGCCTTCTGCACTAACACACACGGGGAACTCCACGCACTGTTACTTTCCTCAATTAATCCATTTTCCAACATATACTGGACTTCCTTCTTCATAATTTCCCTTTTCTTTGGATTCACTCGGTATGGGTGTTGCTTTATCGGCCTGGCATCACCTACATCGACATCATGTTCCACCACGGTACATCTCCTCGGAGTATCCGAAAATAAGGTTCCACACTTATGTATCTCATGGATGATATCATCCCTCCTTTCACTGCTCAGATGATCCAGCTTAGCTTCTAGGTTCTCTAACACCATCGAGTTCTCCAAGTTCTTCTCCTCGCACCTGCTGAATTTCTCCTCCTTTCCATCATCCATTTCTTGTTCTGCATTCACTACGCCGCAACTCAACTCCTTTATCTTCTCAGACACTTCCGTCTTCTCCTCTTCCCTTCCATGATATGGTTTGATCATGTTTATGTGGCACAACTGGTTTTTCTTCTGCCTACCAGGAGTGTTGACTATGTAGTTCAGCTCTCCTACTTTCTTCTCAACTGTCCATGGACCACAATATCTTGCCTTCAAGGGATCCCCTTGGATAGGTAATAACACCAAAACTCTGTCACCTGGTTTGAATTCTCTCACTCTCGCCTTCTTGTCATACCACTTCTTCATCTCCTGTTGTGCATTCTTCAGATTCTCTGCGACAAGTTCCCTCGCCTTCATCAATCTACTCTTGAATTCTGATACATATGTTAACAAATGTGGGTCATCACTCTTGCCGAGCCACTTCTCCTTCATCATGCTCAAAGGACCTCTCACATCATGGCCGTACACTAGTTCGAATGGACTGAATCCAGTCGATTCCTGTACTGCATCTCTGACCGCAAATAAAGCTAGTGGGACTCCCTCATCCCAATCTATACCAAGATCCTCACAGTATACTCTCAGAATGTTCTTAAGAGTTTGGTGGAATCTCTCCAAGCTACCTTGCGATTGTGGATGGTATGCACTTGCCAACTTCTGTTCAATATGCAAGCCCTTCAATATCTTCCTGAACATGCCGGAAGTGAAGTTACTTCCTCTGTCGGATTGTATCACCTCTGGGAGTCCTACCCAAGAGAAATATTTCACCAACTCTCTCACTATACTCTTGGCATGAATACTCCTTAGTGGAATAGCTTCTGGGAATCTCGTGGCTACACACATTATTGTCAGTAGATAGGAGTTTCCTCTCCTAGTTCTCGGTAAAGGTCCAACGCAATCTATTATTATTTTGCTGAACGGCTTGCAAAATGCTGGTATGGGCTGCAATGGTGCTCGTGGGATTACTTGATTCGGTTTACCCACTCTCTGGCACACGTCGCAAGTTCTACAGAACTCCGCAACATCTCTCTTCAGACTTGGCCAATAGAAATGAGTCAACAGTTTCCCTGCTGTTTTCCTCACTCCTAGATGTCCTGCCAAACTAGACTCATGAGACAAGGCTATCAATGTATGCCTATACTTCTTCGGTACCACTATCTGCCTTTTCATTTCCCAATGTTCTGTTGCGGGTACACTCGCAGGTCTCCACTTCCTCATCAATACATTGTCGTGAAGATAGAATCCAGTAGAACTATCATCAGACACGCCATTTCTATTTGCTTCTCCAAAGCATTCCTTCAAAGTAGGATCATTGCGCTGGGCCTCGATAAGTTCCTTCCTGCCAACATTGAAATCAGGGGATATCTCTAATTTCATCTCCACACTTTCATCTTTCACAGGCTTATGTTCCCTTTCCTCATCAAATATATCACCTAAACCCATATCCTCATCGTTAGTTTCCTTATTCCTCATCATGGCTCTGGTCACTACACAAGCTGGGTAAATTCTTTGGATACTTCCATCATCCGCACTCTCCTCACTTGCATTTACTTCACCTCCGCTCAGAGATTTCCTACTCCCTGCAACTGGAGTTCCTTCTCCATTTCCACAGTCACTTTGGACCTTCTTCCGAATTCCAATATCTAAGACATCTCCTTCACCTTGCACGTCGACATTCCCATCCTTCACATTCCCGAGGGGTTTAGCAATCATTATTGGCTCTGGGACCACCTTATCTCCGGCTAAGTCATTTCCCAAAAGCATATCCACGCCATTTATAGGGAGTTCTTCACGGACTCCTACTTTCACCTTGCCACTAACATATCCTGTGTCTATTTCTACATAATGCAATGGGGTATTCGTTCCTGCAACCACACCTCTTATTCTAGCCTCTTCACCGGTATATGAACTTTCGGTCCAATCCAATGTCTCTCGGAGGACTAGACTCAGATTCGCCCCTGTATCCCTTAGGATTTTTATTTGCTTCTTTGATCCTCCAGGTAATGATATCGTTCCTTCTGTTATGAACGGTTGGAAACTATCCACAATTTTCTCCTTCCTCTTAGGTTCTACATCCAAGCTCACTTGTGGTTTCCTCCATGCCACAGTCAATCCAGCAGATTTGGGCACTTTCCTACACTGATACTGCACATGACCACTCTCTCCACATCCGTAACATTTCACATGCGACCTTTCCTGCCTGTTCACATAACCGTTAAAATTCTGCTGCCTCATAGGGTTATACTGGGGTGGGTTCCTAGGTTTACTTCTCTCTTGATACTGCGGAACATAATGGGGTTGTGATCTCTGGGGGTTGTAATGGTCCTGCCTATAATCAAAGTGGCCTACTCTTTGGTCATTCCTTCCATAAGCATGTCCCACATTCCTTATTCCAACTGGCTTGGGGCTCACTTGCCCTGTACACATCTTCCGCATAACAGTCAATTCATCCGCTAACTGTGCTGCATCCGTTATATTCTTAATCCGACTCCTACAGATTTCATATCTGATATCGGGGTGCGCCATCTCTGTAAAGTGTTCCAACAACATCAACTGTTTCAGGTCCTCAAAGTCTTCTACTCTCTCCGATTTGCACCACCGTTCGAATCGCATGGTACTCTCCCTGGCCAACTCGCCATATGTCTGTCCATCTGTCTTCTTCATATTTCTGAGTTTCCTCCTATATACTTCAGGTGTCATCTCTCTTGTCTTGAGCACAGCCTCCTTCACTCTGTGGTATCGGACTGAATCATGTATTGATAAACATGCACACGCGGTGTAACGGGACGGGTGTAACGGTATGGTTACGTTTCCATCCAACGTCACTTGTAGACACAAATGTAACGGGACGAGTGTAACGGTATGGTTACATCGTCACAATAAGGGTTCCACTGCACAAACGCCTCTAAGTTTTTGTTTCTTTATTGTCGTATCCAGTATAAATTTGGTTCAGACACTATTACACAGTCTTATCACTAAGGCACGTCACTAAGAACCGACGCTCCAAGGGGTCCGCGAGCTGGTTTTGGTGCCCGGAAACGATGAGTTAGCACTTATGACGTGTCATGTTCGCATAATCTTTAGAGTTTTATGCGAGCAAGATCACGGTCATCTCCTAAGGTTAGTATCCTGGGATTACAGGGTGTGATTTACTTAATAACTAAATATGTATATATATGTCCAGGGGGGATCGTCAATATACTTAATTTGTGTTTTGTGTTTGTTTGGTTACTCGGATGTTCATGTGCGTTCGTATGTCTGTTTGGTGGTCGAGTTGTTGTTGCAAAGCCAATGGTGCTGACTCGACTCTTAGTCAGCTAGAAGGGCCGGACATTGAGTGAGTGAGTGAGGGAGTGAGTGAGCGGTGTGAGCGAGTGATATTACTCATCATGTATATGGTGGCGTATACATATCGCTCTCCCCCTGGGGTTAGGTGGCTCCCGGCCGAAGAGCTTTTAAATAAAGGCCCGAGGCAACACTATATCTTATATTATCCGGATGATTACTGATCGTGGTTTACCTAAACGACTTAAACAAGCAGTGGAGAGTTTAAGTAACCACAACAACATAATTATTTCTAGAGCAGATAAAGGGGGGAAATTAGTACTTCTAGATCAGTGTGATTATGAAGCCAAAGCCCTTGATTTGTTAACAGATATGGACACTTATGAATTACTTACTAAAAATCCCCTTAAGTCCACTGCAGCGGAATTTAACAAGCAAGCCCGCAAAATAATTGGAGACGACCTATTCAATAAGTTAAAAGTTATCAGCCCTCAGCTACCAAATTTCTATG
>NW_027467713.1:3169666-3177166 GCF_046742065.1 Oratosquilla oratoria
TATTGACTTATTCAATGCAGTATAAGTTAATATAAACTTTTATAGTGAAATAAGAAACTATTTTTAAGGCACTGTTATGCTTTGAAATGCCAATTTTAGCCGGACTTAACAGGTATTATTGTATGAGGTTAGTGGACACCAGGGTTGGCGATTTTTTTTCTTTTCTTTTTAAAAAATATAAAAAATATATATATTTTTTATCTAAATCAGATTTATTTGATTTAAATAGATTTTTTAATAGATTTTAAATATTGTGGGATTGCTATCTGATATGCGATCTGATTGCTAAAGGACATTTTTAGCATATCAATATAAGGAGCAGTGTTATATAGACTTGCCACAAGTATACAAGGAACGGTATAAGAACGAGGTTTTGGCAGGCATTTGTGCACGTTACGACATTAAACAAACCTTTGTTACTGCTTATCATCCGGCGTCCAATGGTCTTGTAGAGAGGACGAACAGGAAAATTTTGGAGATCTTACGTCACCTTGCTAGTCATTTTAATGAGTCTTGGTAGTTTTGGCTTCCCCATGTTAGTGCTTGTATCAACAGCACCATAAACGCTTCCACAGGAAAAACGCCCCCATTATGTTGTCTTTGGATCAGAGAAACGACTCCCTTATGACATGCTTGACAGTCCTGCTCGTCCCCTCTACAATGTGGATGACTATAGTAAACGTCAGGATCATGTGCTGCATGATACTTATGCGTCTGTTAGGGACAAACTTGTTATTTCCAAGGCTGACATGTTAAAACACCAACATGGTCGTGCTAAGCCTGTGAACATCATTGTTGGGGATCATGTCTTTAGGAGCATGCCGTACCGCCAGTCCAAACTAAATTGTAAATTCACAGGTCCCTTTTTAGTAACAGAACAGCTCCATCCCAACAAATTCAGGGTTTTTGACCCATCTACGGGTCTTAGTGAGATTTGCCATTCTGACAGGCTTAAAAAGACGCAGGTGCCCATACCTGCATTCACCCAACCTCCCCCAACACTCAATGTTCCCATTGTATCAGCCATTTAGGGCCGCTCGTATCATCTACGTTCACGAAGTGCTAGGCCTTGATGGTCGAGTGAGCCTCTTGTATGTATTTTTGTGTATTTGTATGTAATTGGATTGTGAAGTTTTGTACCCCCCTAGCCCTTACTATTGTAAATTGTGTATTTTCTTGGGCGCAGACTCATTTGGGTTTGGCGTACCTGTGGTAGGGGATGTAATCTTTGTTATATTTGCAAACTTATTTTTCTGCCAATGGTGTTTTGTTCTTCCCATTGTCCTATGTCTATTGTCTAATTCATGTGTATTTTGTATATTGTGTATTTTGTATTATTTCATGTTTCATGTCCCGGACGTCCGGCAATTGCCCTGTGTTTGTTTTTTTATTTCTTTATCATTGTGTATGTGTAATTGTGTTTAAACTTCTTGTATTTCTTGTGGTTTACCCAATTCTATGTCCTTTTTGTTTTTGTTTGTATATGTTAGTTCTGTATTCAATTATGTATATGTATTTGTGTAATGTTTTGGGTGTGCTTAAGATCCATGTGTGCCACACTTCTGTCTGCCACTTGTGCGTGTGGTTTGTGTGTGGCTTGCCTGTATTTGTATTCTGTGTGCCTCGGTCAGTTTTTCTTGGTTGCTCGGTGTGGGCACCGAGGGCGCGGGCCGAGCGATGTGTTGGCACGGTGTGTTTATGTTCATTAACTTGTATTGTAAGGTTATATTCTATTTATAGTGTGATATAATGTTGTATAAATTTCTGTAGTATTTATTATTTTTAGCAAATGCCGCAAGGCTTGGCGTGGGTAGTTTTTAGCGGGAACGTTGGCGTCAGTCGACGAATCACGTTCACGCCTACTGCACGCTTGTCCATTGTGTCGTGCCATATATTATATTTTTTTCCAATTCTATAAATTTGAACTGTGCCTCCTGAGTTTCTTTAGCCACCCAGAACAAAATTCCCGTGGTCCAAGAGAACCACCCGGAGTCCAAGAGAACCACTTGGGGTCCAAAACAACCACTCGGGGTCCAGGAGAACCCCCCGGGGTCCAGGAGAACCTCCCGGGGTTCAGGAGAACCTTCTGGGGCTAAAAAGAACCACCCGAAGTCAAATAGATTTTACCGGGGTCTAAGAGAAACACCCAGGTTCAGAGATAATCTTTCGGGGACCAAGAGTACCTCCCGGGGTCCAAGAGAGCCTCCCGGGCTCCAAGAGAACCTCTCTGGCCCCAAGAGAACTTCCTTGGCCCCCAAGAGAACCTCACTGGTTCCAGAAGGATCCCCCCTGGTCTTAGGAGAACCTCCCGGGACAAAGAGAACCTTCCAGATCCAAGAGAACCTCCCAGGCCCAAAAGAATACCCCGGTCCTTAAAAACAAAAAAAAAAAAAAAAGAGGAAGAGGATGTGCGAGAGGAGTAAGTGGAGGTGAAAGAGGGGGAAGAGGAGGTGAAAGAGGAGGAGGAAGTGCGAGAGGAGCGAGATGAGGTGAAAAAGGGGGAAGAAGATGAGGAGAGGAGGAAGACGTGGAAGAAGAGGAAGAGGAGGTAGAAGGAGGAGGAAGAGGGAGGAGGTGAAAGAAGCGGTGGAAGAGGAGGAAGACAAGATGGTAGAAGAATAGGAAGAGGAGGTGAAAGGAGGAAAGAAAAGGTGGAAGAGAAGGTGAAAGAGGAGGTGAAAGAGGAGGAAGAGGAAGTGCAAGAGGAGTAAGAGGAGGTGCAAGAGGAGTAAGAGGAGGTGAAAGATGGAAAAGAGAGGAGGTAGAAAATGAGGAAGAGGAGGAGGTAGAAGAGAAGGAGGTGGAAGAGGAGGAGGAAGGAGGTGAAAGAAGAGGTGGAAGAGTACCCATAAAGGCCCCATCTCGAGACCTCCACCGGGGGAGCGCCCGCACGCCCACAGGGGAAGGGGTGGGGGGACGATCTCTCGCGCGATGAGTCGCCCAATCGCCCGTGGGCGCCGAGCTCCAAACTTTTGCCCTTTTCCTCTTTCGTTAATCGCCCCCACCCCCAATCTCTCGTCCCTTCTTTGCCTCCGGAGGGGGGGGAGGGAGAGGAGGGGGCTATCCCCCGATGATGAATAAAACAGTCTGGCGAACCAAAAATAATTAAATAAATAATAAAAAAGATAAAATGAAATAAATCAAATAAATAGGTAAAAATATATATAAATAATAATAATTGAAAAATAGTAATAATAAAAATAAGTAAAATAAACAAATTAAAAATAACAAATACAAATAAAAAGAGAGTGAAAACATTATTGGGTTTGATTTAAGAGTCATAAACCATTCGTTTTGTTACATAATTGCTTATTCCATGTACATTATCAACTTTTGCTAATTTTGTGTCATTTAGTAAATACGTATAAAATCCTTGCTAAATTAATTCAACATTTGCCTTATTTTACTTCCTAACGTTGTCTGCAACCGGTTATCAAATATCGTTATGACAAATTCAAATATAATTTGTTAAATACGACATTCAGTTCTTAATGTTACAAAAAATAAATCAATACAATAATAGACAAATAAGATAAGATAAAATAAACCAAGTTCTACACCCATGAAATGGATCCACAGTCACTTTCAAACACATCTATGCGAAAACAAATGATTAAAGATGAAATAATTTTATCAGATAATCTTCCTATAGAGTACCTCTTTCCAACTCCAGTGTGTGTGCGTGCGCGTGTGTATGTGTATGTAATAACGTCAGAATTAAGGAGGCTGCGAGAGACCATAAGACATACACTAGGCAGTTCCAAATCCCCTACCACCTATCATCCCCATCCACAGTTATCCAATTCTTACCTATTTCTTTCTTAAATCTAAATTTGTCCAATCTAAATTCAATACTGCAAGCCCTGCCTTGTTGTCTTAATATGATGACCTTGTCTGGATCCCCCTAGTTAAAACCCTTGATCCACTTGAACATCTTTATCAGATCACCCCGCACTCTGCGTCTTTCCAGAGAGTGTAAGTCAAGGTGCCTAAGCCTCTCTTCGCAAGGTAAATTTTCGAGCCTATGTATCATTTTGGTCATTCTCCTCTGTACAGATTCTATCGAATTAACATCCATTCTATAAGACGGAGACCAAAACTGTGTATTCTCATTTATTTATTTAAGATTACACAAACGCAACTGGAGTTAGTGAGCAAATGTTTTATTTTTTCGCCTATTATATACTACATAAAATATCGAAAAAAAAATAAAAGAAATTATAACATACATCTAGTATTTCTGTGTATGAGTTAAAAAACATTATAAACACAAATTTTTCAAGTTCGTAAAAGATATAGATATTCATTTTAGCAAAATAAGATACATTATATGTAGAACAAGGCCAGAACAGCAGAACATTCGGTTTCTGTAGGACTGGGAGTTCTCCTGGGGCCGGGTGTTATCCTGGGGTCCAGGAGGTCTCCTGGGGTCCGTGGGAGTTTTCCTGGGGCCCGGAGTTTCTATTGAAACCGGGGATTCTGGGGCCGGGGGTTCTCCTAGGGCCATAGGTTCTTGGAGACCAGGGGTTCCTTTAGAGGACAGGGATCCTTAGGGTCAGGGCTCTTTTGAATGTTTTTGGGGTCAGAGTTCTTCAAGAGGCTAGAGGTTCTTTTGTGCCCGGGGGTTCGTTTTATGACAGGAACTTCCTTGGAGGTTCTCCTGAGTTCGAAATTTTTTTTCGGGTCTATGGGTTCCTTTTTGGGGGAACTAGGATTTCCTTTGTGGTCAGATTTTTTGGTGGGACTGAGTTTCATTTGAGTTCCTTTGCTTCAAGGGGTTCGTGGGTCGAGGTTCTGATAGGGTTTGGTTTTTTTTGCGAGGGCCAGGGTTGAGATTGGGGGTTCCTTTGGGTCCTTTGGGGTTTCTTCTGGTTTCGAGTAGGTTTCTCTTGGGTTCGGGTGGGTTTCTTTAGGGTTCGGATGGGTTTCTCCTGGGTTCGGGTGGGTTTCTCCTGGGTTCGGGTGGGTTTCCACCGGGTTCGGGTGGGTTCCTTTGGGTCCTTTTTGGTTTCTCCTGGGTTTGGGTGGGTTCCTTGCTGGTCATAGTTTTTCATTCGAGGAGCATCGGCCTGGTCATCCTCTGGGTGGGGGTGGGGGGTGGGGGGCCTCGGTCCGCCGTCGTTCTGCCCCAACTGGACTCCGCCGGCCTGCGAAGGTCATGGCATCCGATGGACAAGAAATATTTGGGCAGATTGCGTTGTGTAATTATGCACTCGTATACATTCATGTATTCATATGTGTGCGTGTGTACAGATTTATATATAGATATATGTATGTATGAATATTTCCATACACACTGATATAAATATATATATGTATATATATATAATATATATATATATGTATATAAATGTATATATATAATATCTATATATTCATATATTCATATATATATATTTATATATATATACATATACATATATATATATATATATATATATATATATATATATATATTTATACATACACACACACACACACACACACACACACAAACACACATACATAAACAAACACACACAAACACACATACACACGCACGCACACACACGACAGTCGAAGTGATAGCGAAGATTGGAACTCCAGGAAAAAAAAATCAAATTATGTAGATCTCAACGAAGAGGGAGTATCTGTGTTGTATTAATATGGAAGGGAAAAGCTCGTGGTGTAGTGGGAATTTAAAGAAAAATAAAGTGAGGGATTACTGAGGAAAATGGAAGGAAATGAAGAAGGGGACGACCGTCCCCGGAAGTCAGAAGGAATGTCAACAAGAGGTGCGCAGACGATAGAGGTGAAGTCAAGGAGCATTGTAAAAATGTAAAAAATAGAAATATATATAAGAGCAGCGCAATGCAAGGTGAAGATAATTATTTCCATGGATTTAATGGGGGAGGAGATGACAACCTCCCTCGATTAGCAAGTCTAGAGGAAAAACTAGAGAAAATGAAGGAACAGTGGGAGGTTAGGTTCAGTCAACTTACACGGATTACACAAAGAGTTGATAAATTGGAAGAACTAAAGAAGGAGAACCAAAACCTAAACAAATAAATAGAAGAATTAAAAAGACAGTTAGAAGAAGTAAAGGATGATAATGAGGACTTAAAGAATAATAATAAAGGGAATAAAGAGTCCATAGCAAAAGAGGTAAAGGGTTGGAGAAAAGTCCAAGAGAAAAAAAAAAATTGAATTTAGAGATATAGTAAAACAACATATGAAAAAACAAACCAAAGACACAGTTATTAAAGTGGTGAGAGAGAAGGAGAATATAGTAAGAGAGCGGCTAAAAAGAAATTTTATAATTATATTAGGGATAGAAGAGAAGCATAATCCAAATAGGAGGAGAAGGAAACCGTAAATAATATATTAGAAATAATTCAAGAAGATGAACCAGAAACAGGGAAAGAAATTGAAGAAATATATAGACTACAGAAATACAATACAGATAAGACCAGACCAATTAAGGTTAAATTCAGGTCACAAAAGACAGCAGAGAATATCTTAGCAAAAACAGGAAAACTAGCAAAAAATTATCCATATAAACAGGTATGGATAAAAAGAGAGATGAATAAAGAGGAAAGAGAGGATGAAAAAGCAGAAATAATGAAAGCTAAGGAAAAAACGAGAACATCGCAGAGTCAGAAAAAGAGAAATTCTATCGGAGAGTAGTGGATATAAAAGTGAGGAAATGGTTCATAGCAAAGAAGAACGGAAGGGAAATAGAAAACAGGATGGAGGTAACAGAAAATTAAGAGTGTGTTACACAAATATAGATGGCTTAATAACAGGCTTGAATGAACTGAATGATTACCTGAAGGAAAAAGAACCGGACATAATGGGAATTGTAGAGACAAAACTGAAAGGTCCACTACCACCCAACAGTGTAGGACATGGTGCATATAATTATTGGATTAGAAACAGTGAGGTAAAACAAGGGGGTGGAGTTATGTTCCTGACTAAGAACGATATAGATATGAGGAATGTCACATATGGAAAGAATAGAGTAGAGATGATTATGATGGAAGTGGAGGATAGGGATGGGAAGAGCAGGAAGTTTGTGGTAAATGATGTGCCTCCTAAAACGGCTTCGTAGGAAGAGAGAGAACACAAAAATATGTTAGAAGATACAAGGATAACACTAGATAACATAATGGAAGATGGAGGAAGAATAGTTATAATGGGTGACTTTAATTGTAAAGAAATCTGCTGGGAAGAGATGACAGTGAAGGGTGGAGACGATCTATGGGGAAATGTACTACTTGATATAGTTATAGGACATAAAATGACGCAATGGATTCAAGAGAAGACTAGGTATAGAAATGACGAAGAACCATCGAGACTGGACTTAATAATCACATCAGAACTTGAAATAGTGGACAAGATTGAATATAAGACGCAAATAAGTAAAAATGACCACATATTGGTTGAACTGGAACTAAATGAGGAAAAATACATGGAAAAAACGAACAATATAGGTAGGGAAGATTGATGTATGGATTTTTT
>NW_027467713.1:3182166-3184666 GCF_046742065.1 Oratosquilla oratoria
GCAAGGCCGCTTCATTAAATCGGCGACCCCCCTCTCCGTCCTCCCATGCATAAAGGAGAAGACGAGGAGAAATCCCTTCGGCTGAGTCAAATTTGCTCATACATACTACCTCACCCCTCCCATATATATATATATATATATATATATATATATATATATATGTGTATATATATATATATATGTGTGTATATATATATACATATATATATATATATATACATATATACATTAATGAATTTAGGGAGCAGGTCTTCATCGATACATTTTCTATTAAGAATCACTGCATACTCTGCATTGGTGATCCTCTATAGACTTTCTATTCTCCTAAGTATCTTCTTCTCTGAAGCAGGGAGAGAAAATATAATATTTCCGAACGAGTCCATGATTGGAAATAAAAACCAACATTTAACGACGTTTCGCCTACACATTAGGCTTCTTTTGGTAATTTTATTGAACACATTCTTTACAAGATTATAAATACAGAAAAGAAGACATAAGGGAGAGGTCAATGGTTACACGAGTCATGCTGTATGGGTGACACGGGATGCTCCGAAGAGTTCTAAAGTACCACACCTAAATTGTATCTTAGATATATAGATGACATTTTTGTAGATGTAGGAGAAAAACACCTTGATGGCACCAAAAACAAAATGGAAGAATATTCTTGTCTACGCTTTACGGTGGAAAGGAGCGTCAATAATGAATTCCCTTTTTAGACGTTTTCACCACTACTGTGTATAGAAAATCCACTAACTCTGGAAGGTGCCTAAACGGTTCTAGTGAATGTCCCTCCAAATATATGATGAGCGTAATACGTGCCTATGTCACAAGAGCTTTTAAAATTTGTTCTAGTTGGCAACTACTACACCAAGAACTTATTAGAGTCAAACAAATTTTAACTAACAATGGCTTAGCAATAAGGGACATCAATAAAGAAACTGAAAATAATATGGAGAAAGCCAACACTAAGAATAAAGAATTAGAGAGTAAGAAAAATAATATAAACATTTATTATCAGAATACAATGTCATCAGCTATAAAAAGATGAATTTTTTTTTTAAAGGACATTATCCATAAAAGTTGTAAGCCTACAAACGAAGAGGACAAAATAAACTTTGTAATTTATTACCATAACCCAAGAACATCATCGCTAGTGATGAAAAACAATATGGCAGCTACCACGGATAAACTTAAGAAAAATAATGTGGTATATAAATACTCGTGTGATTTATACAAAAACGGTGTGCTTTGCAAAGAAGAGTATATAAGCCATATCACACAAACTTTAACTCAGAGGCTCACACAACACATGCAAAATGGAGCGATAAAAACCCACGTAACAAAATTCCACAATAGCATTACACGGGACCAACTGAATAAAAGCACCTCAATTTTGGTTAAGAATAATGATAGGAAGAAAACTGAAATGTTTAGAGGCTGTTTTTATTAAGAGACCATATACCACTAATCAACTTTCAACACTGTGGGAGGTACTGCAGATATATAGGATAGGAGGAAAGCTGTTAAGGGCAGTCAAGAGTTTTTACGAGAGAAGTAGAGCTTGTGTGGGGATTGGAAATAGAGCGATTGGTTTGAGGTAAAGGTGGGGCTGCGTCAGGGCTGTGTTATGTCGCACTGGCTTTTAAATATTTACATGGATAGGGTGGTGCAAGAGGTGAATGCAAGGGTAGTGGGTCAGGTGTTGGAGATGGTTAAAGAAAATGGAGAACAGTGGGAAATAAGCCAGCTGTTGTTTGCTGACGGCACTGCGCTTGTAGCAGGATAAGAGGAGGGATTGAGTTTGAGAAGGTGTGTGAAAGAAGGAAGCTGAAGATAAATGTGGGTAAAAGTAAGGTGATGAGATGTACAAGGGGAGAGAGTGACAGCAGGCTGGAAGTGAGCATTAAGGGTGAAAGACTGGAGGAAGTGGATAGTTTTAGATACTTGGGTGCGAATGTGACAGGAAAGGGAGAAGTGGGGGTGGAGGTAGAATGTAGATTGAGAGAAGCGAGTAAATGCCTTGGTGGATTGAAAAGTGTAATGAGAAATAGACATCTGGGAATGGATGCTAAGAGGAGGTTATATGAAGGAGTGATTGTGCCAACAGCATTGTACGGGGCAGAAACATGGAACATGAGAGAGGAAGAGAGAAGGAGTTTGAATGTGTTTGAGATGAAATGTCTGAGAAGTATGATAGGAGTTACTAGGCTAGATAAAATGAGAAATGAGGAGGTGAGGAGGAGAACAGGGGTGGAAAGGGAACTGATGGGTTGATGAAAGATGAAAGGGTATTAGGATGGTTTGGACACATGGAAAGAATGAGTGAAGAAAGATTAGTAAAAGAAGTGTGGAAGGCAGAGGTGGAAGGAGTGAATATGAGGGGGCGTCCTAGGATGAGATGGATGGATGGGGTGAAAGGGGCATTACAAAAGAGAGGAATGTCTGTGGAGGAAGGACGGAAGAGGACAGAAGATAGGGGTGAATGGAGAAGGGTTGTGTA
>NW_027467713.1:3192166-3194666 GCF_046742065.1 Oratosquilla oratoria
ATGATTTTAGCCATGCTGGGAGTGGTCTTGCTGATTAACGTAGCTGCAAGTGGTCAACCTTCATACGTTGCAGTGGGCATTCCTGGTTACCCTCCGCTCCTCTCTGGCATTGGGATGAGAGACAGAAGCTCTAGGATCTCTTTTAACCACCATACTCTGTGTCAGTTCCTTCCCCCGCCTACCTCAACAACAGAGGTCAGAAAGTGGCGTCGGATTCGATTAGCTAAACAAAGGAGAAGTTCTCATATAACACCGAAGAGAAAAATCAACACTTCCAAACTTCTGGTGTCCTACGCCCTCCTTCTCTGTGGTGATATACATCCCTGCCCTGGCCCAGCTGCAACGAGAGTCCCAAAACACCCATGTGTAAGCTGTCTAAAAGGAGTCCGTCGCAATAGCAGAGCCATCAGCTGCAAATCATGTGGGGAATGGACTCACATCAAGTGTTGTGGAATTTCTCTCGAAACCTACAATGCTGCCTTGGTGAATGAGGACATTCTCCACTTCACTTGCAATGGGTGTACACTCAATGAACTACCAGGAGCCCCCTTTGTCCGATGGTGAGGTTGACCCTTCACCTGTTAACCCCGATCGCTGTGCCTCGCCCCAGTCAACACCCGGGGGCGATTTCAACTGCTTCAACAAGCGGGGTCTCCACTTCGTGCACTTGAATGCCAGAAGCCTTCTACCTAAGATAGACGAGTTCCGTCTACTTGCGCGGCGGACCAGAGCAGCAGTCATCGGTGTCACCGAAACTTGGCTTGACAGTACCATCTCCGACTCGGAAATTGCGATTCCGGGTTATATTGTTGTGCGTAATGATAGAAAGAGGACCGGAGGAGGGGTATGTACATTTATACACCACGATTTAGCATTCAACCCCCGTACAGACCTTATGAGTATCGATGGGCTCGAAGCTGTGTGGATAGAAATATTGTTACCTAAATCGCATCCCATCTTATGCGGGGTCTGTTACAGACCACCGAAACAGATGTCCTTCTATAGCGCATTAGAATCTACCTGTTTCAATCGGGTCAATATGCATGACCAAGAAATTATTATCCTAGGTGATTTTAATACGAATCTGACAAGTACAAATAACAACCTTATTAAGGCAATGAGAGACTTGCTAATATATCATGGCCTGACACAACTGATTGACGAGCCTACTAGAATAACAGGCTCATCCAGGTCCATCATAGATCTTATCCTAGTCTCCGATCGTAACTAGATAACGCAGGCTGGTGCTTGTGATTATGGTCTTAGTGATCATAAGCTCATATATTGTACTAGGAAAGCTAGGAAGACGATTTTCAACAAGCACAACACAGTGAAGCTTCGTTCCATGAAGCATTACTCACGAGAACATTTTGTAGATAAACTGGGTAGGACAGACTAGTCGCCAGTTCTAAATTGTACCGATGTTCATAAGGCTTGGTCTAATTTTAAGTACACATTTCTTACTATTATAGACAGAGTAGCGCCTCTCAAAGAGATACGAATAAAACAGAGGACGGAGCCATGGATGACTAACGAAGTACTGGGTTTAATTAGAGATAGAGACAGATTCATTGCCAGATTTAGGAAAAGTGGAAATCAGGAGGACTATAATGGCTTTCTGTACTATAGGAATCAGGTGAAATATTGGAAGGAAAAAGCCAAAGCTGATTATTGTACTAAGATGGTGCACCAGAACAAACACGATCCAAGGAAGCTTTGGCAGGCACTGAAGACCCTAGAAGTTCACACAAAACCTAGTAACAAAGTAGACAGGATAGGACTCATGATAAACGGCGAGCTTAACTCTGATAGGAACACCATAGCCAACCACTTCAACACCTTTTTCACAACCATAGCCACAAAACTAGTTAAATCCCTCCCAACGGGTTCTGGGAAGTTTGGGCTGGGGTACGTTCAGGAGTACTATAAAGACAAGTCCACAAAGTGTTTCAAACTACATAAGACCACTCAAAAAGAAGTGCTCAAATTACTGGCTAGCATAAGTGCCAATAAGGCTACAGGGTTAGACGACATTCCTGCGAGGTTTGTTAAGGATGGAGCCACAATTCTTACTCCCCCAATAACCCACATAATAAACCTGTCCATTGGTTCAGGATCTATCCCAAGCGACATGAAAAGGGCTCGGGTGACACCTCTTTATAAGAAAAACGCAAAAACTGAGGCAGGTAACTACAGGCCTGTTTCAATTCTAGGTATTATTTCCAAGGTTTTGGAACGTACCGTATACAATCAGTTAGATACCTACCTCAGGGAACGTAATCTACTATACGGTATGCAATCTGGTTTTAGAACGAATTACTCAACAGACACCAGCTTAATATACCTTTACGATCTGATAAAACAGGAATGCGACAGAGGTAATTACACGGGTTTAGTCTTGTTGGATCTACAAAAGGCATTTGATACAGTGGACCATGATATTTTATTAAAAAAACTTCAGGCATTAGGAGTGGCGAATATTGGCTGGTTCAAGTCCTAC
>NW_027467713.1:3199666-3202166 GCF_046742065.1 Oratosquilla oratoria
GGCTACAGTTGATAGCCGAAATATAGGATTATTCTTTATTCGAAGTTTATTCTTCCTCCGACTGTGGGTTCCTGTGTTATATATATATATATATATATATATATATATATATATATATATATATATATATAGTACATATAAATATATAGAGATAAATATATATAACTATATATAAATAAATATATATATATATGTATATATATATATATCAAGGACTACTATTACACAGGACGTGCGCACCCAGATTCCTGGGTCCGCTAGCGGAGGCTTTCTTTGTAACCTATCATTTTATATTGGACAAATTTATCAAAACTAGAAACCTAACATTGTATATAGGACAAATAGATCTATTATTGGCTTATTCAATGCAGTATAAGTTAATATAAACTTTCATAGTGAAATAAGAAACTATTTTTTGGCACTGTTATGCTTTGAAATGCCAATTTTAGCCGGACTTAACAGGTATTATTGTATGAGGTTAGTGGACATCATGGTTGGCGATTTTTTTCTTTCTTAAAAAAAAAAAAATCAAAATTAAATCAGATTTATTTGATTTAAATGGATTTTTTTTTTTTTTTATAGATTTTTAATATTGTGGGATTGCTATCTGATATGCGATCTGATTGCTAAAGGACATTTTTAGCATATCAATATAAGGAGCAGTGTTATATAGGCTTGCCACAAGTATACAAGGAACGGTGTAAGCCTACATGTAGTATATATCACTGTGCAGCCCACAACAAGTTTCAACAAGATTCTTGTTTAAACTTGTTCTAGGTAAGCAGCTTCTCACTGAGTCAGAGGGGTTCCTTCATGCAGAAAAAAAAATGATCCTGTCTGGAATTATTTTGAAAAACTACCAACAACTTCTGGCAAAGGGTACCGAGCTAAATGCAAAGACTGCAGCCAGGAACTACAGGGCATTGTGACAAGATTAAAATCTCACAGAGATAAATGCCAAGGTCAGCCACAGCATACAGAAGAAGAAATTGATTACCTAGGTAAATAGTTTTACTTATATTGTGTGCATTTCTCCCTTTTCATACGCAACTATTTATATTTGGGGAACAATGGAGAGCATGTGCAATAAAGATGTGAAAGCCGAAAGAGATGATATTTCAACTTCATTACTTCTAAATTTGGGTAATGACTATATCACTATAATATACTGTATCCACTCAACTTTGGGGCCTAGATGATTGTTATTCATTTCATTCAACATTGTGTAATACATTTCATAGGTTCCATTGGAATTCAGCCCAAATGGATTTAGCCTAACCTAACCCAACTAACCCATTATTTTTAGTGAATTTAAAAGTGGACTGAATCCTGTGTGGACTGAATTCCAAGCCCACCTATTTCATACTCTGTTAATTATTTCCAATAATTTAGTGGTTTGTGTGAATATGATCATTATCTAAAAAAAATAACTACTGTACTCAAAAGTAGCCTAAATCACACTGTATTCATTCATTTATTTTTTAATTTATAAATTATGAAATATGATAAAATTTTCTGTTTCCATTTCAGGATCTGTATCAACAGCCTCAATCCCTTCATCATCGGCTCCACTTGAATTATCGCCAACCCTGGTGTCCACTAACCTCATACAATAATACCTGTTAAGTCCGGCTAAAATTGGCATTTAAAAGCAAAAAAGTGCCTTAAAAAAAGTTTATTATTTTACTATATACGTTTATATTAACTAATACTGCATTGAATAAGTCATTGGTTATTATATTTGTCCTATATACAATGTTAGGTTTCTAATTTTGATATATTTGTACAATATAAAAGGTTAGGTTACAAAGAAAGCAATGGCCTCTTCTAGCGGACCCAGGGATCTGGGTGCGCACGTCCTGTGTGATAGTAGTCCTTAATATATATATATATATATATATATATATATATATATATATATATATATATATATATATATATATATATATATGTTTTTAGAAGCTCCGCCATATTGTTCAATCTGTCTTAAAACATACACAACATATATATATATATATATATATATATATATATATATATATATATATAAAAATATATATAAAGAGACCGAGCGCAAACATGCTTTAGGAAGACAGTAAATGAAATGTTTGAAAGACAGAAATGGAGAAATAATTAAATGCAGAGACAGAATGGTAAAGAGTAGATTAATTTTACCAAGAGCTTTATTCGTCTAAGACAGTAGTTGAACCAGTAAATTCATCTGTAGACGTTAGTAGTGTACCAGAGATTACAAAGAAATAAGTAAAATTTGCTCTAAAAACTATGAAAGCACCTAGGTAAGATGGTATATCGATAGATCTGATGAAAGACTCAGGTAAATTAGTTCATATTAAATTGGCTCAGTTGTACACCCAGTGCTTACGTCAAGGAAGCGTTCCTGATGCGTGGTGCAATGCTATAGTGATTTTGCTTCATAAAAAAGGAGACCAGAAGGACCTTAGTAACTATCGACCGATTAGCTTGCTATCAAATGTATATA
>NW_027467713.1:3207166-3214666 GCF_046742065.1 Oratosquilla oratoria
CTTACACTCTCTGGAAAGACGCAGAGCACGGGGTGATCTAATAGAGGTGTTCAAGTGGATCAAGGGTTTTAACTAGGGGGATCCAGACAAGGTCACCATATTAAGACAAGGTAGGACTCGCAGTAATGGATGTAGATTGGACAAGTTTAGATTTAAGAAGGACATAGGTAAGAATTGGGTAACTAAGGATGGGGGCGACAGGTAGGGGACATGGAACTGCCTACTGTAGGCCTTATGGCCTCTTCCATTCTCCTTAATTCTGATGTTCTTATATACACATACACACGCGCACGCACACACACTGGAGTTGGAGAGTGGTATTTGATTTATTTCGTTTTATTTGTCTATGATTGTATTAATTTATTTTTTGTAACATTAAGAACTGAATGTCGTATTTAACAAATCATATTTGAATTTGTCACAATGATATTTGATAATAGGTTCCAGAAAACGTTAGGAAGTAAAATAAGGCAAATGTTGAATTAATTTAGCAAGGATTTTATACGTATTTACTAAATGACACAAAAATAGCAACAGTTGACAAAGTACATGAAACAATCAATTATGTGAATAAAACGAATGGTTTGTGACTCTTAAATCAAACCCAATAATATTTTCATTTCCTTTTTATTTGTATTTATTATTTTTCGTTTGTTTATTTTACTTATTTTTATTATTATCATTATTTTATTTTTATTTTGTTTTATTATTATCATTTTATATATTTTGTATTTATTCATTTATTTATTTTATTTATCATTATTTTTATTTATTTTATCTATTTATTTATTTATTCAATTGTTATTTATCTATTTATTTATTTTAGCCAGACTGTTTTATTCACCTTTGAGGGATAGCCCCCCTCCTCTCCCTCCCCCCCTCCGGAGGCAAAGAAGGGGGCGAGAGAGGGGGGGAGGGGGGTCTATCAACCCGAGAGGAAAAGGGCGAAAATTTGGAGCTCAGCGCCCACGGGCGATTGGGCGACTCATCGCGCGAGAGATCGTCCCCCCCCACCCCCACCCCTTCCTCTGTGAGCGTGCGGGCGCTCCCCCGGTGGAGGTCTCGAGATAGGGCCTTTATGGGTACTCTTCCACCTCTTCTTTCACCTCCTTCCTCCTCCTCTCCCTCTTCCACCTCCTCCTCTTCTACCTCCTCTTTCTCTTCTCCATCTTTCACCTCCTCTTACTCCTCTTGCACCTCCTCTTACTCCTTTGGCACTTCCTCTTCCTCCTCTTTCACCTCCTCTTTCACCTTCTCTTCCACCTTCTCTTCTCTCCTTTCACCTCCTCTTCCTATTCCTCTACCATCTTCTCTTCCTCCTTATCCTCCTCTTACACCTCTTATTTCACCTCCTCCCTCTTCCTCCTCCTTCAATCTCCTCTTCCTCCTCTCCTCCTCCTCTTCCCCTTCTTTCACCTCATCTCACTCCTCTCGCAATTCCTCCTCCTCTTTCACCTCCTCTTCTCCCTCTTTCACCTCCTCTTACTCCTCTTGCACATTCTCTTCCTCCTCTTTTACCTACTTTTCCGTTTTTTTTTTTTTTTTTTTTTTTTTTTTTTTTTTTTAATGACATAGGATATTTTCTTAGATCTGGGAGGTTCTCTTGGATCTGGAAGGTTCTCTTTGTCCCGGGAGGTTCTCCTAAGACCAGAGGGTCCTGCTGGAACCAGGGAGGTTCTCTTGGGGGCCAAGGAAATTCTCTTGGGGCCGGGGAGGTTCTCTTGGACCCCGTGACGTTCTCTTGGACCCCAGGAGGTACTCTTGGTCCCCGGAAAATTATCTCTGAACCCGGGTGGTGGTTCTCTTAGACCCCGGGAATTTGTATTTGACTTCGGGTGGTTCTTTTGGACCCTGGAAGGGTTCTCTTGGACCCCGGAAGGTTCTCTTAGACCCCGGGTGGTTCTCTTGGACCCCGAGTGGTTCTATTAGACCCCGAGTGGTTCTCTTGGACCCCGGGAGTTTTTCCTGGATCCCGGAAGGTTCTCTTGGTTCCCTGAGGTTCTCTTGGTCCCCGGAAGGTTCTCTTGGTCCCCGAAAGATTCTCTTAGTCTCCGGAAGGTTCTCTTAAACCCCGGGGGTTCTCTTGGACCCCGGAAGGTTCTCTTGGACCCCGACACCGAAAGATTACCTTGGACCCCGGAAGATTATCTTGGACCCCTACGAGCTTCTCTTGGACCCCGAAAGGTTCTCTTGGACCCCGAACGGTTCTTATGGACCCCAGGAGGATTCCTTGGATCCCGTGAGGTTCGCTTTGACCCGGGAGGTTTTCTTGGTCCCCGGGAGGTTCTGTTTGACTCCGGGAGGTTCTCCTGCGGCCAGGGGTTCTTTTGGGGGTCGTGATTACCTTTGGTTCCCTGGGGCCGGGGTTTTCTTTAAGGCCAGGGTTCCCCGGGAGCCGGGAGGATTTCTTCGAGCCGAGGGGGGGTGGGGGCTTTCCTGGGGCCGGGGAGTTCTCCTGGGGTCCGGGGTTTCTCCTGGGGTCCGTGGTTTTTTTTTTCTGAGGCCCGGAGTTTCTCTTGAAACCGGGGATTCTGAGGCCGGGGGTTCTCCTAGGGCCATAGGCTCTTGGAGACCAGGGGTTACTTTAGAGGACAGTGATCCGTAGGGTCGGAGTTCATTTGAATGTTCTTGGGTTCAGATTTCTTCAAGAGGTTAGACGTTCTTTTGTGCTTGGAGGTTCTCCTGAGTTCGAAGTTCTTTTTGGGGATATGGGTTCTTTTTTGGGGGTGACTAGGATTTCCTTTATGGTCAAATTCTTTTGGTGGGGGCGCAGTTTCTTTTGGGTTCCTTCACTTCCGGGGGCTCGAGGGTCAGGGTTCTCATAGGATTTGGTTTCTTTGCGAAGGCCAGGGTTGAGATTGGGGGTTCCTTTGGGTCCTTTGGGGTTTCTCTTGGGTTCGGGTGGATTTCCTCTGGGATCGGGTGGGTTTCTTTAGGGTTCGGGTGGGTTTCTCCTGGGTTTGGGTGGGTTCCTTTGGGTCCTTTCGGGTTTCTTTTGCGTTTGGGTGGGTTCCTTCCTAGCCATGGTGTATTCTTCGGGGAGCATCGGCCTGGTCTTCCTCTGGGTGGGGGTGGGGGGTTAGGGGGCCACGATCCGCCGTCGTTCTGCCCCAATTGGACTCCTTCGGCCTGCGAAGATCATGGCATCCGATGGACAAGAACGATTTGGGCAGATTGCGTTGTGTAATTATGCACTCGTATACATGCATGTATTCGTATGTGTACGTGTGTACATATTTATATATAGATATATGTATGTATGAATATTTGCATATACATATGTACATGTATGTGAATATAAGTATTTGTATATATATACATGGTTGTACACGTTTGTATATGTATATTTTTATACACATTTATATATATATATATATATATATATATATATATTTTTGTGTATATACATATATATATATATATACATGTATATATATATATATATATATATATATATATATATGCATTTGTATAAGCACACTTGTATGTGCACGTTTATGTACGTGTATTTGTATATACACACATGTATATGTACTTGTATATAGTTATATATGCACTTGTATATAATATATATATATATATATATATATATATATATATATGTATATATATATATTTATATACGTATGTGTGTGTGTGTGTGTGTGTGTGTGTGTGTGTGTGTGTGTGTGTGTGTGTGTGTGTGTGTGTGTGTGTGTGTGTGTGTGTGTGTGTGTGTGTGTGTGTGTGTGTGTGTGTGTGTGTGTGTGTGCATGTAATTGTATATACATACCACATTCACGTTGTTGACATTGTACAAGTGTTAGTTTGTTAATGCCGTCACCCGATTTTATTCAGTCCAAAAGTCAGGCTTTAGGCAAGAATCCAGTGTCTATGGACTTACTAAATACTTCCATTAACTGGTGACAGACTTCAAAATTAAGCTCTTTAAGCACTCTCGGAAAAAAAATCGTATGGATCCGGCGGATTTTGTAACTTTAAGCCTATCAATCTGTCTGACTAACATGATAATGTTTATGTTAGGTAGTCTACTTCTCTCATCCCCACTAATGTTCAGTTCAGTCAGGTATCATATCTATCTTCTTTGTAAAAATCGAGAGAAAATATTAAATCCTAGCTTATTTTTTCTCTGAATATTCTCCTTTGTAAAAATCAAGAAAAAGTGTTTATTAAACCCTTGCTCATTTTCTCTGGATCCTCTCCTTTGTAAAAATTGAGAGAAAATATTTATTAAATCCTCGCTCATTTTCTCTGAATCTTCTCCATTGTAAAAATAGAGAGAAAATATTTATTAAATCCTAGCTCATTTTTCCATTTGAATCACTCAAGACAATTCAGTTTTTATTAGGCCAATACATTCCTTATTTTTAGTTCTGTAGAGATGACAAAAGACCTTTGGGTTGGATCGCGCTTGTCTCGCAAACTTAATTTCCTTCTTATGTTTTGTTGTTAACGACTTTTTTTTTTAAATCAGCGAGGCCATTTCGTTATACTTAGATCTAAGCTGTGTTTCCTCATTTTCACTCCTAATACATAAACCTCTTTTTATTCCGATCTCATTTTTCAGCCTCTTCGTCCTTACTTTCTATGTTTCTCTTCCTGTCTAGTGATATACAAACAAACAAAAACAGACACACACACACACACACACGGTATATTTCTATCCCAAAATTTCCTTGTCTTTCTTTTCACCCTGTCAACATTACACACACACACACACACACACACACACACACACACACACACACACACACACACACACACACACACACACACACACACACACACACACACACACACACACACACACACACACACACACACACACACACACACACACACACACACACACACACACACACACACACACACACACACACACACACACACACACACGTCGGTCGAGGTGACAGCGAAGTTCGGACTCCGGAGTTATCCAAGAATTTCGAGGATCACAACGACAAGGAAGTACCTGTGTTGTATTTATAGGGAAGGGGAAAGCTCGTGGTGTAGTGGGAAGGTGATGAAAAAGGAGAAGGGGAGGAATTACTGAGGGAAATGGAAGGAAATGAGGAAGGGGAGGACTTGGTCCAGGCAGGCAGACGCCATATAAACAAATCGCGGGCCCGATCAATTTAGTGACGATGAAGGGACTGACAAAAAGCTCTATGACTGACGAGTGTTTTTTGCAGTTGTTATTGCTAACAGGTAAGTTTTAGCACTTATTACATTTTGCAATACCAGAAACCAATCGCAAATGCAAATACAGGATACATATTTCAGCCAAACTGTTTTATTCAGAAAAGTATGGCTCTTGTTCGTAATCAGATAGAGTGTTGTTCTTGTTCGTAATCATAAGATCATAATTTTGAGCCCATGACATTTTAGTGAATAAGTGAAGGCGGGTTTGTCCGTATTGCTAGATATTTAGAATACTGTAGATCCTTGTTGATTGTACGAATTTATTAAATAATAGAGAAGCGACTGCCTCTCTTATCATAACACACATTAAAGTAATTTCTCACTTTTTTGATATGGGAGAAAAAAGGGACTGTTTGATGGGCTGGGCTCAACACTGACAGCATGGAAAGCCTCTTTCAATGCTAGATGTTGATCCGAGATTCAAGACTACTTTCTAAGAAAGTGACTACCAAGGAATGCCTAATGAAGAGGCTATTGAGGTTTAGTTCACCGAAGAAAGTGAAAATATTTGTACTATATCTGAAGGAAATTTTGACGCCTCTTCTGAAATACCACAAGGCATAGACTCATTTGATGTGTCTGAAGAGAAAAGTGATAATGAAAGTGACTTTACCTTCAGCTTTGAAAAATGCTTCTCTGAAAAAGGGACAAGAAAAAATGGAGCTCACGCCTAACAAAGGATGTGATAATGCAAGTAGCGAAACTAGGAATAAAAGAATTTTAATAGAATATGAAATGTCCAAATATATACTTTTGAAGAATATAGAAAATGATGAGAATCCTTTGCAGTGGTGAGGGTTAAATAACAAATAATTTCTTATCATAGCATTTTCTAGCAGGAAATATTTGTCTACACCTCCCTCTTCTGTTGAAAGCGAAATATCATTTAGTGTTGGAAGGACTATTTACTCGCCGAAAAGAAATCGACTGAAAGGTGAAACTGGTGAGATGCAAATGTTCTTACATTACCATCTAAGAATATTGGAACTTGGATATGAATAAGTACCTTTAAGGAATTTACTTGAATACTATTTTTTCTAAACTTTTACCCTTTTAATTTCATTTAATAAGAATTTTTTTCTTTTTTGCTATAACAAAACCATTTATGTTCCTTCTGAATGCATAATTAATAAAAGTACTTTCTTCAGAAAGGATTTGTTTCTTAAACCAGCTTCAGTCTGAAAATAATCATGAATTCATTGCAGGTATCGGATTCGGGACTCATATCGGAATCGGAATCGGAATTTTAATGAGGTATCGGGACTCGTATCGGATTCGTTATAAAATTTAGTATCGTCCCGTCACTAATATATATATATATATATATATATATATATATATATATATATATATATATATATATATATATATATATATATATATAATATATATATATATATATATATACATAATATATAAATATATAACATATGATAAATATATATATATAATATATATACATATATATATATATATATCTATATATATATAATATATATTATATATATAATATATATATATATATATATATATATATATATATACATATATGTATATATAATATCTGAACAGAACTGTAGTAGCACATATGTAAATAACACACAAGAAACCCTCAGTCGGAGAAAATGAAAGAAGTATATTTCGGCTATTAACTGTAGGCCTCTTCAGGAAAGTACATAAGACAGAGGACAAAGGGGACCTATAAGCTACAGAAACACAGAAAAGAGAGGGAACGTGGACTGGAACCGGGATTTATTGATAATGGGTGATTTCAATTTTACTGACATTGATTGGATGACCCTTGAACATGGCCATATAGGTAGTCGCTTGATTGATTTTCTTGGTGACAATTACTTAATTCAGCATATAAAAGAGCCCAACAAGATATGGAAACTTACTCGATCTATTGATCACTAGCCGCGAAAGCATGGTAACTGATGTAGAAGTCGGTGAAACTGTTCCAAATAGCGATCACAACTTAGATTCAAACTCCTAAATTTCTTTAGAATAGATACTTGTGTTTCTAAAATACCCGATTTCAGTAAAGCTCAGTTCATAGGACTACGTCAGGAGCTTCAGCTTACAGATTGGGAGGCAAAATTTAACGAAAGACCTGTAGATCAGATGTGGGAAATATTTCAAAATACGCTCACTAAGATGATTCAGACTTACATTCCTTTTAAGGACAGACGTCCCCCAAATCAGGCTCGCCCAAAGTGGATCGACAAAGAAACTGAAAAAAGTATTGCTAAAAAGAGACAGGCTTATAAAAAATATAAATGCTCGGGTGCATCTAAT
>NW_027467713.1:3227166-3239666 GCF_046742065.1 Oratosquilla oratoria
CAACGCAATCTGCCCAAATAGCTCTTGGTCATTCGGTGCCATGACCTTCGCAAGCCGGAGGAGTCCTGTTGGGGCAGAACGACGGCGGACCGAGGCCGCTCACGCCCGCCCGTAGGATGACCAGGCCAATGCTCCCCGAAGGATACACCATGACCAGGAAGGAACCCACCCAAACCCAGGAGAAACCCCAAAGGACCCGAAGGAACCCACCCGAACCCAGGAGAAACCCCAAAAGAACCCACCCGAACCACCAAAGGAACCCACCCGAACCCAGGAGAAACTCACCCGAAACTAGGAGAAACCCCAAGGGACACAAAGGAGCCCCCAATCTCAACCCTGGCCCTCGAAAAGAAACCAAACCCTATGAGAACCCAGACCCTCGAATCCCCGGAAGCAAAGGAACCCAAATGAAACTCCGGCCCCACCAAAAGAATCTGACCACAAAGGAAATCCTAGTTACCCCCCCCCCCAAAAAAAAAAAAAAAACATAACCCCGAAAAGAACTTGGAACTCAAAAGAACCTCCCAGGAAATCCCTATCACCAAAACAAACTTCTGGGCATAAAAGAACCTCAAACCTCATGAAGAACTCTGACCCCAAGAACATTCAAAAGAACCCCGACCCTAAGGATCCCTGTCCTCCAAAGGAACCCCTGGTCTCCAAGAACCTACGGCCCCAGGAGATCCCACGGCCCCAGAATCCCCGGTTTCAGAAGAAAACCCCAGCTCCAGGAAAATCCCCTGGCCCCAGAAGAACCCTCGGACCCCAGCAGAACATCCGGACCCCAGGAGAACCCCCGGACCCCAGGAGAACACCCGACTTCATAAAGAGCTCTCCGGCGCAGGAGAACCCCCAAGCCCCAGGAGAGGCTCCCGACTCCCAGGGAACCCCTGACCTCCAAGAAAACCCCGGCCTCATGGACCCAAAGGGAATCACGACCCCCAAAAGAATCCCTGGTCGCAGGTCAAAGAGAACCTCCAGAGGTCCAAGAGAACCTTTTAGGGTACAAGAGAACCTTCCGGGATCCAAGAGAAATTCCTGGGGGTCCAAGATAATCTTCTGGGGGCCATGATCTTCCGGGGTCCAAGAGAACCTTCCGGGGTCTAAGAGAACCTGTCGGGGTCCAAGAGAACCACCCGGGGTCCAAGAGAACTATCTGGGGTCCAAGAGAACTATCTGGGGTCCACGAGAACCTTCCGGGGACCGAACCTTCCAAGGACCAAGAGAACCTTCCGGGGACCAATAGAACCTCCCGGAGTCCAAGAAAAAATTCCGGGGTTCAAGATAATTTTTTCGGGATTCAAGAGAACCACCTGGGGTCCAAGAGAACCTTCCAGGGTCTAATAGAACCACCCGGGGTCCAAGAGAGCCACCTGGGAATCAAGAGAACCTTCCGGGATCCAAGAGAACCACCCGGGGTCTAATAGAAGCCCGGGATTAGAACCACCCGGGATTAGGGGAAGGATCCAAGAGGACCTTCCGGGGACGAAGAGGACCTCTTGTGATCGAAGAAAACCTCCCGGGGTTCAAAAGAACCTTCCTGGCCCCAAGATAGCCTCCCTGGCCCCAAAAGAACCTCCTTGGCCCCAAAGAGATCCTCCTGGTCCCAAGAGAACCCCCCTGGTCTTAGGAGAACCTCCCGGGACAAAGAGAATCTCTCGAGACATAGAACTTTCCAGATCTAAGATAACCTTCTGGGTCCAAGAGTACCACCGGTTCTTTAAAAAAAAAAAAAAAAAAAAAAAACGAATGTTATGCTGTTCTGGCCTAGCTCTTTATATAATGTATGTACTTTATTTGGCTAAAACAAATATATATATCTTTACGAACTTGAAATTTTATTTTTTGTTTATAATGTTTTTAACGCGTACACAAAAGTATGTTATATATATTTTTTTATTTCTATTTTGCTCGATATTTTCTGTACTATATAATTACTGACAAAATAAAACAATTGCTCACTAACTCCAATTCCGTTTGTGTAAACAAACACAAGAATACACAGTATTGGTCTCCGTCATATAGAATGGATGTTAATTCGCTAGAATCGGTAGAGGAGAGTGACCAAAATGGTATATGGGTTAAGAAATTTACCTTACGAAGAGAGGCTTAGGCACCTTAACTTACACTCTCTAGAAAGACGTAAAGTGTAGGGTGATCTAATAAAGGTGTTCAAGTGGATCAAAGGTTTTAACAAGGTGGATCCAGACAAGGTCATCATATTAAGACAACAAGGCACAACTCGTGAGAAAAGGAAAGTATTTCACAAAAAGAACCTTCTGGTTCTTCCTTACAGTGAGAAATTTGTTGGACTGCCCAATATTCTCAAACAATTCAATATCAACTTGGTTTTCACAAGCAACAATACTATAAAAAGTAAGCTAATTAAAAATTCACCTGAAGTAAATGAAGGTTGTGTTTACTCTATTCCATGCCTTAAGTGTAACAAATTTCATATTGGCCAAACTGGCTAAGACTTACAAACAAGGATAAATCAACACAAGTATAGTGTAAGGAGTGGGCAAATTTCCAGTGGCCTTTCTATTCATGTAAGAGACCACAACCAATCGTATTGACTGGGATAATTCTAAGAAAATAATTTCTTGTAGGTCTTTATTTAAAAGAAACATTATCGAATCCAGTCATGTTAAGCATACCTTCGATAAAATTTTGATTTAAGTTTAGGTTTATATAAACTTGATGTTTTTATTGTTAAGAATATTGTAAAAAATGCTCCAAGTGTTACCAGGCCCGGGTGATGTAACGTCACATGATCAAATGTCCTTAAATGTAAACACTTCTCTACCTGGTCATGAAGCATCTTGTGTGTCCTTACTATGTTCCCTACTACTTTATGTATATATATGCACCTATGTCTCTGTCACTTTGTATTCCTTGATAATGTCTTAAGTAGACGAAAACGTTCGGACTAAGTTTCTTATTTCCCAGTGTTTTTTCCTGCAAATTATTTTTCACGTGTGCCTTGTGAATTACTGCTATATATATATATATATATATATATATATATATATATATATATATATATATATATACATATATATATATATATTTATGTATATATATATACATATATATATATATATATATATATATATATATGTGTGTGTGTGTGTGTGTGTGTGTGTGTGTGTGTGTGTGTGTGTGTGTGTGTGTGTGTGTGTGTGTGTGTGTGTGTGTGTGTGTGTGTGTGTGTGTGTGTGTGTGTGTGTGTGTGTGTGTGTGTGTGTGTGTGTGTGTGTGTGTGTGTGTGTGTGTGTGTGTGTGTGTGTGTGTGTGTGTGTGTGTGTGTGTGCGTGTATTTACCTAGTTGTATTTTACGGGAAGGGGAGCTATGCTCGTGAGGTCCCGTCTTCATATCTCATTTTATCTAAACTATTTTTAAATTCATGTATTGTTTTTGCACACACCACTTTCTCATCTAACTTGTTCCAACTGTCTATTACTCTGTAAGGAAAGCTGTTCTTTTTCAGATCTCTTCTATAGTTGTCTTTCTTGATTTTCTTTCCGTGTCCTCTTGTATTTCTATCATCCCATTTTATCAGATTCTCTCTATCAATAATTTGTATGCCTTTCATGATTCTGTAAATAGCTATCAAATTTCCTCTCTCTCTTCTTTGCTCTAGTGTCTGTAGCTCAAGTTTTGCTAGTCTCTCTTCATATGATAGTTTTGAGAGTGTTGGTGCCAATTTTGTAATTGCTCTTTGTATTCTTTCAAGTTTTTTTATACATAATTTTTGTACTTGGTGACCACATCGTTGCTGCATATTCCAATCTTGGTCTTATCAAAGTGATTAGAATTTTCTTCACCATTTCTTCATCCATGTATGTAAATGCCACTTTGATTGTTCTTATTAGATTATAAGTTTCTCCAAAAATCTTATTTATATGTTTCTCAGGTGACATATTATTCATAACAATGACTCCTAGGTCTTTCTCATTTTATACTTTTTTATTCCTTCTTCTCCCAATTTATATGATCTTGTTATTCTGTTTTTGCTTTTTCCAAATTCCATTATACTGCACTCTTTAGTGTTGAACTCCATCTCCCACTTCCTACTCCATTCCCATACTTTATTTAGATCACTCTGTAGTGACTCGCAATCTTCTTCCGTGTTCCATTTTTTAATAGTTTTGCATCATCTGCAAAGAAGCTCATATAACTTTCAATTTCTTCATCCATATCATTAATATATATAGCAAACATTATTGGGGCCACAACTGTTCCTTGTGGAATACCGCTTATTACTTCATCCCATTTTGAGTGTTTGTCTCTTATCACTACTCTCATTTTTCTTCCTTGCAAAAAGTCTTCATCCATTTAAGCAGTTTGCCCTGTATTCCTCCTTCAGTTTCTAATTTCTTAAGCAACTTCTTATGTGGTACTTTGTCAAAAGCTTTTTTTAGGTCTAGTAATGCACAATCAGCCATCCATCTCTTTCTTGTATTATATCTATTAGCCTTGAATAGAAACATATTAAATTGGTGACGTATGATCGTCCTTGTCTGAATTCAAATTGCCTTGGATTTAGCACGTTGTTTTTTCCTAAATATTTTACCCATCTACTTTTGATAATTCTTTCACCAATTTTTGCTTTTGTACTTGTTAGAGAGACTGTTCTATAGTTGGTAGGGTCCTCTTTATTTCCCACTTTATATATAGGTACTATATTTGCTTTTTTCCAATCTTCTGGAACTTTTCCTTCTTTCAAGGAACTGTTTATTATGCTATGTATTTTGTCTGCCAGTTCATTCCTGCATTCTTTCAAAATCCAGTTTGCTATTTCATCTGGTCCATGTGATTTTCTGACATCAAGATTACTCAAGTGTGTTAATATTTCATTCTTTGTTACTTTTATTTCTTTCATAGGAGGGACTTTCTCTTTCCATTCGATCTCTTCAGGTTGTATGTTCTCCCTTGTAAACACTGATTTAAAATGTTTGTTCATAATTTCCACTATTTCTATTTCCTCTGTGTATTCAACTCCTCCTTGTCTTAATTTCTCCAAATCTTGTTTGTTTTTCAGTTTGTTGTTTACAAATCTGTAAAATAATTTTGGTTGATCTTTACATTTTTCTATGACATCTTTTTCATATTTTCTCTTCTCTCTGCACGCTTGTACATATTCATTTCTATGACAAGTATATGTTTTCCGTTTTTCAGGTCTTTTGTGTTTCTTCCATTTGGTCCAATCTTTGTCTCTTTGGTCTTTTACCTCCCTACAATTTTTGTTGTACCAGCACTTTACATATTCTTTTTCTTGTTTTTGTCTTGGGACATACTTTTCCACTCCTTTTTTTATAACTTTTTGTCAAAATATTCCATTTCTCTTCCACTGTTCTTTCTTCTTTGTATATTCCTTCCCAGTTTTCTTTTTTGAAAGAATTATCTTATTTTATCAAAGTTTGTTTTTTCATACATCATACTTTCTTTTCTATATTGTTCATTTCTTTTCATGTATTTTTCCTCATTTAGTTCCAGTTCAATCAATATGTGGTCACTTTTACTTATTGGTGTTTTGTATTCAATCTTTTCCACTATTCTAGGTTCAGATGTGATTATTAAGTCTAGTCTCGATGGTTCCTCTTCATTTCTATACCTAGTGTTCTCCTGTATCCACTGTGTCATTGTATGTTCAATAATCATCTCGAGTAGAACATTTTTTCATGAACCGTCTCCACCCTTTACTGTCATCTCTTCCCAGCAGACTTCTTTGCATTTAGAGTCGCCCATCATAACTATTCTCACTCCATCTTCCATTATCTTATTTAATGTTATCCTTGTGTCCTCTAACATACTTTTATGTTCACTCTCTTCCCACGAGGCTGTTTTTGGAGGTACACAATTTATCACAAACTTTATGCTCTTCTTATCTCTGTCTTCCACTTCGATCATAATCATCTCTACTGTATTCTTTCCATATGTGACACACCTCACGTTTATATCCTTCTTAGTCAGGAACATAACTCCACCCCCTTGCTTTGTCTCTCTGTTTCTAATCCAATAATTATATGCATCATGTCCTACACTGTTGGGTGGTAGTGGACCTTTTAATTTTGTTTCTACAATTCCCATTATGTCCGGTTCTTTTTCCTTCAGATAATCATTCAGCTCATTCAATCCTATTATTAATCCATCTATATTTGTGTAAGACACTCTTAGTTTTCTGCTACTTCCATTGTGTTCTCTGTTTCCCTTTTGTTTTTCTCTTGTATGTCGAATTGCCTTACTTTCATATTCACTACTCTCCAATAGAATTTCTCTTTTTCTGACTCTGTTCTGGTCTCGTTTTTTTTCTTAGCTTCATGTCTTTTACTTTTTTTCTCCTCTCTTTCCTCTTTATTCATTTCCCTTTTTATCCATACCTTTTTATATTGTTCACTTGTTGCTAATTTCCCTGTTTTGGATAAGATATTCTCTGCCGTCGTTTGTGACCTGAATTTAATCTTAATTGGTCTAGTCTTATCTGTACTATACTTTCCGAGCCTAAACTTCTCTTCGATTTGTTTCATTATTTCTGGTTCATCTTCCTGAACTGATTCTAGTAAACTGCTTACTTTTTTCATTTTCCTCTTTGATTCTTGTGGTTCTATCTGGGTTATGTTTCTCTTCCATTCCTAATATAATTATACATTTCTTTTTATCTGCTAAGTCTCTTACTATATTCTCCTTCTGTCTCATCACATTGATAACTGAGTCTTCAGTTTGTTCTTTCATTTGCTGTTTAATTATGTCAGTAAATACAACTTTACTGTTTTCCTGGATTTTTATCCAACCCTGTGCTTCCTTTGCTATGGTCTCTTTGTTGTCTTTATTATTCCTCTTTAATTCTTCAATCTCCTCTTTTACTTCTTTTAACTGTCTTTTTAATTCTTCTATTTCATTAGTTAAATTTTTGTTCGCCTTCTCTAGTTCTTCCAATTTTTCCACTCTCTGCGCAATTTTGGCTACGTAACCGAACCTGTTTTCCCAATGTTCGGTCATCTTATCAAGTTTCTCCTCTAGTCTTGCCAATCGGGGGAGGTTGGTACCCCCCCCCCACCCTCTTTAAATCCCTGAAAACTACTACCATCACCTTCCACTGTGCTGCTCTTATCTATACTTCTAATCTTACATTTTTGTTGATCCCGTCGTCACCAAAATCATTATTGTCGGTCCGCCTCTTGTTTACAAGACGCCTGGCCTCCTGGACCATGTCCCTCTCTTTCTCATTTCCTTCCATTTCCCTCAATAATCCCTTTCCTTCTCCTTCCATATCACTCCCCCACTACACCACGAGCACTCCCCTTCCCTATAATACAATAAGGCACTTCCTGGACGTTGAGATCCACGTAGATTTTCCTTTTTCTTCGGTACACTAATTCTCGCCGTCCATTCGACGAAAGTGTGTGTGTGTGTGTGTGTGTGTGTGTGTGTGTGTGTGTGTGTGTGTGTGTGTGTGTGTGTGTGTGTGTGTGTGTGTGTGTGTGTGTGTGTGTGTGTGTGTGTGTGTGTGTGTGTGTGTGTGTGTGTGTGTGTGTGTGTGTGTGTGTGTGTTTATTGTTGACAGGGTGAAAAAGAAAGACAAGGAAATTTTGGGATAGAAATATACCGTGTATTTACCTAGTTGTATTTACTTAGTTGTATTTTACGGGAAAGGGAACTATGCTCGTAGTGTCCCGTCTTGATATCTCGTTTTATCCAGACTGTTTTTAAATTCGTTTTTTATTTTTTCACACACCACTTTTTCATCTAACCTGTTCCAAACGTCTATTACCCTGAAGAGAAAGTTGTTCTTTTTCAGGTCTCTTCTAAAACTGTCTTTCTTGATTTTCTTTCCGTGTCCTCTTGTATCTCTACTATCCCACATTATTAGATCCTCTCTATCGATAGTTTCTATGCCTTTCATGATTCTATAAATAGTTATCAAATCTCCTCTCTCTCTTCTTTGCTCTAATGTCTGTAGTTCAAGTTTTGCTAGTCTCTCCTCATATGATAGTTCTGAGAGTGTTGGTGCCAATTTCGTGATTGCTCTTTGTATTCTTTCAAGTTTTGTTATACATTTTTTGTGTACTTGGTGACCACGTCGCCGCTGCATACTTCAATCTTGATCTATCAATGTGGCTATTATTTTCTTAACAATTTCTTCGTCCAGGTATGTAAATGCCACTTTGATTGTTCATATCTAATTATAAGTTTCTTCAAATATTTTGTTTATAGGTTTCTCAGGGGACATTATTCATAATAATGTCTCCCAGGTCCTTCTCATTTTCTATTTTTTTAATTTCTTCCTCTTCCAATTTATATGATCCAATTATTCTTTTTTGTTTTTTCCAAATTCCATTATACTAAACTTCTTAATATTGAATTCCATCTCCCACTTCCTACTCCATTCCCATTCTTTATTGAGATCACTGCAGCGACTCACAATCTTCTACAGTGTTCACTTTTTTCAACAATTTTGCATTGTCCGCAAAGAAGCTCATATAACTTTCAATTCCTCTATCCATATCATTAATATATATAGCAAAAATTATTGGGGCCAAAACTGTTCCTTGTGGAACTTCACAAATCACTTCATTCCAACTAGATTGTTTGTCTCTTATCACCACTCTTATTTTTCTTTCATGCAGGAAGTCTTCCTTCCACTTCAGCAGTTTGCCCTGTATTCCTCCTGCAGTTTCTAATTTCTTGGGCAATTTCTTATGTGGCAACTTATCAAAAGCTTTTTATAGGTCTAGAAATACACTAAGTTTATGACGCATGATCGTCCTTCTCTAAATCCAAATTGCCTTGGATTTAGTACTTTGTTTTTTCCAAATGCCTTACCCATCTAATTTTGATAATTCTTTCACAAATTTTAGCTATCGTACTTGTAAGAGAGACCGGTCTATAGTTAGTAGGGTCTTCCTTGTTTCCCCTTTTATATATTGGTACTATATTTGCTCTTACACAATCTTCTGGAACTTTTCCTTCTTTAAATAAGCTGCTTATTAGACTATGTATTTTGTCTGTTAGTTCGTTCCTGCATACTTCTCAAAATCCAGTTTGGCATTTCATCTGGTCCATGCGATTTTCTGACATCGAGATTACTCAAGTGATTCATTATTTCTTTCCTTGTTACTTCTATCTCTTTCATAGGGGGGGCTTTCTCCTCCCACTTGACACCTCTAATTTGTATGTTCTCCCTCGTAAACACAATTTCTGCCATTTCTATTTTCTCTGTGTATTCAACTCCTCCTTGTCGTATTTTCTCTAATTCTTGTTTGTTTTTCATTTTGTTGTTTACAAATCTATAAAATAGTTTTGGTTGACCTTACATTTTTCCATTACATCTTTTTCGTATTTTATCTTTTCTTCTCTGCACACTTGCACATACTGATTTCTATAACTAGTATATATTTACATTTTTCAGGGCTTTTGTCTTTTTCTTTAAATTTTATCCAAACTTTATCCCTTTTGTCTTTTAACTCCCTACATTTTTTTTTGTACCAACACTTTACATATCCTTTTTCTCGTTTTTGCCTTGGAACATATTTTTCCATTCCTTCTTTATAATTTTTTGTCAAAATATTCCATTTCTCTTCTACTGTTTTTCCTCCTTGTGTATCCTTTCCCACTCTGCTTTTTGAAAGAATTCTCTTATTTTATATAAAAAAAAATCCATACATCAATCTTCCCTACCTATGTTGTTCGTTTTTTCCATGTATTTTTCCTCATTTAGTTCCAGTTCAACCAATATGTGGTCACTTTTACTTATTGGTCTCATATGCAATCTTGTCCACTATTTCAGATTCTGATGTGATTATTAGGTCCAGTCTCGATGGTTCTTCCTCATTTCTATACCTAGTATTCTCTTGAATCCATTGCGTCATTGTATGTCCTATAATCGTATCATGTAGTACATTTCCCCATAGGTCGTCTCCACCCTTCACTGTCATCTCTTCCCAGCAGATTAATTTACAATTAGAGTCACCCATTATAACTATTCTTCCTCCATCTTCCATTATGTTATCTAGCGTTATCCTTGTATCTTCTAACATATTTTTGTACTCTCTCTCTTCCTACGAAGCCGTTTTAGGAGGCACATAATTTACCACCCGAACCCAGGAGAAACCCACCCAAAATCAGGAGAAACCCCAAAGGACCCAAAGGAACCCCCAATCTCAATCCTGGCTCTCGCAAACAAACCAAACCCTATCAGAACCCCGACCCTCGAACCACCGGAAGCAAAGGAACCCAAATGAAACTCCGCCCCCACCAAAAGAATCTGACTACAAAGGAAATCCCAGTTACCCACCAAAACAATCCATAGCTCCGAAAAGAACTTCGAACTCAGGAGACCCTCCAAGGAAATCCCTATCACCAAAACGAACCTCGGGGCATAAAAGAACCTCAAACCTCTTGAAGAACTCTAACCCCAAGGACATTCAAAAGAACCCCGACCCTAAGGATCCCTGTCCTCTAAAGGAACCCCTGGTCTCCAGGAACCTACGGCCCCAGGAGATCCCGCGGCCCCAGAATCCCCGGCTTCAGAAGAAAACCCCAGCTCCAGGAAAATCCCCCGGACCCAGAAGAACCCTCGGACCCCAGGAGAACCCCCGGACCCCAGGAGAACACCCGACTTCATAAAGAGCTCTCCGGCCCCAGGAGAACCCCAAACCCCAGGAGAAGCTCCCGACTCCCAGGGAACCCCTGACCTTCAAGAAATCCCCGACCTTAGGGACTCAAAGGGAATCACGACCCCCAAAAGAACCCCTGGCCGCAGGTCAAAGAGAACCTCCCGATGTCTAAGAGAACCTTTTAGGGTCCAAGAGAACCTTCCGGGATCCAAGAGAACCTTCCGGGATCCAAGAGAAGTTCCTGGGGGTCCAGGATAATCTTCCGGGGGCCAAGATCTTCCGGGGTCCAATAGAACCTTTCCTGGTCTAAGAGAAACTTTTTGTGTCAAAGAGAACCACCCGGGGTCCAAGAGAACCTTTCGGGGTCCAAGAGAACCACACGGGGTCCAAGAGAACTATCTGGGGTCCAAGAGAACCTTCCGGGGACCGAGAAAACCTTCCAAGGACCAAGAGAACTTTCCGGGGACCAATAGAATCTCGCGGGAACCAAGAGAACCTACCGGGGTCCAAAAGAAAATTCATACAGTCTCCTCTTAGCATCCATTCCCAGATTCCTATTCCTCATTACACTTTTTAAACCACCAAGGCATTTACTCGCTTCTCTCAATCTACATTCTACCTCCACCTTCACTCCACCCTTTCCTGCCACATTTGCACCCAAATATCTAAAACTATCCACTTCCTCCAGTTGCTCTCCCTTAATGCTCACTTCCAGATTACTGCCACTTTCACCCCTTGTACATCTCATCACCTTACTTTTGCCCACATATATCTTCAGCTTTCTTCTATCACACACTCTCCCAAACTCTGTCACCAGCTTCCTCAATCCCTCCTCCGATCCTGCCACAAGCGCAGTGTCGTCCGCAAACAACAGCTGGCTCACCTCCCACTTTTCTCCATTTTCCTTAACCATCTCCAATCCCTGACCCACTACCCTTGCATTCACCTCTCGCACCACCCCATCCATGTAATCTTTATATTTATCTATGAAATCTTTTTCGTATTTTCTCTTTTCTTCTCTGCACACTTCTTCATAAACAAGTGTGCAGAGATTCCTATAACTAGTGTATATTTACCATTTTTCAAGTCTTTTGTCTTTCTTACATTTCATACAAGCTTTATCCTTTTTGTCTTTTAACTCCCTACATCTTTTGTTGTATCAACACTTTACATATCCTTTTTATCGTTTTGTCTTGGAACCTACTTTTCCGCTCCTTCATAAATTTGTGTCAAAATATTCCATTTCTCTTCTACTGTTGTTTCCTCCTTGTGTATCCTTTCCCAGTCTCCTTTTTGAAAGAATTCTCTTATCTTATTAAAATTTGTTTTCCCATACATCAATCTTCTCTTTCTATATTGTTCTTTTTTCCATGTATTTTTCCTCATCTGGTTCCAGTTAAACCAATATGTGGTCACTTTTACTTATTGGTGTCTTACATTCAATCTTGTCCACTATTCCGGGTTCTGATGTGATTATTAGGTCCAGTCTCGATGGTTCTTCCTCATTTCTATACCTAGTATCTTCTTGTATCCATTGCGTCATTGTATGTTCTATAATAATATCAAGTAGTACATTTCCCCATAGGTCGTCTCCACCCTTCACTGTCATCTCTTCCTAGAAGATTTCTTTACAATCAAAGTCACCCATTATAACTATTCTTCCTCCATCTTCCATGATCTTATGTAGTGTTATCCTTGTGTCTCCAAACATATTTTTGTATTCTCTCTCTTCCCACGAAGCCGTTTTAGGAGGCACATTTTTACCACAAACTTCCTGCTCTTCCCATCCCTGTCCTCCACTTCCATCATAATCATCTCTACTCTATTCTTTCCATATGTGACATTCCTCACATTTATATCCTTCTTAGTCAGGAACATAA
>NW_027467713.1:3247166-3274666 GCF_046742065.1 Oratosquilla oratoria
ATATATATATATATATATAGATATATATATATATATATGAGAGAGAATGTGGGTGGGGAAGGGCAAACGAAGATGTGTTAGGAATAGAGTTTATTGCCCTAACGTTGCGACCAACTTGGTCTTCTTCAGAGGACTACAGCATTACAGACGGATCACAATTCTTATATACGTAGTGAGAGGGAACCCGCCGAGGTATGAGCGTCATGTTTTCCCTTTGGCTAACGATTTAATTATTAGGACACTTGCTGCTTTCGAGAGGCATTTAAATCCGTCTCTGTCGTTGTTGTTCTTGTTGGCGGCGATATGTGCAGCTTCCACAGTTTTTCTCATTTTCTTCTCAAATCCCTCGTGTAGAATTTCTGCGTTGTTCCAATCAGGTAGATGTCCACATTTGTCCAGGTGACGAACCAGGGAGTTAGATGTTCTATGAGCCCTGAGATCGTTTTTGTGCTCATTCAAGCGTTTACTGAACCCTCGACCTGACTCACCGAAGTAAGATGATGGACAACCGTTGCATGGAATACGGTAAATGACACTGAGATTATTACGCATATTATTATGTTTCTTAAATATTTTTCCTATTTTATTGGAAGATATTTTTGCTATATTTATTCCACCTTTTAACAAATAATCATCAATAGCTATGGTGTTTATAGAATTAGGGACAGAAATAAAATGAGACTTATCCTTTCCCGGGGTCCGGACGTTTGAGCCATCGTAGATCTTCTTGGCTTTCCTCGTTGTCCTGGTGATCAAACCTCCGGGGTATTTCAGCTTCCTAAAGGTATTCTTGATGTAAGTAAGTTCATCCTCTAGGAATTCTTCACTGCAGATACGAAAAGCTCTGAGAAAGAAACCTATTAGAACACCCGTTTTAACACGTCTGCTGTGTGCTGAAAAATAATGGACAAAGTTGTCCCTATTGGTGGGTTTCCTGTACACCGAGAAACTTACCTGTTGAGAACCTCTGTGTATCAACGTGTCTAAAAATGGTAAATTACACTCTTTTTCTAGTTCAACTGTGAATTGAATGTCTTTATTCACAGCGTTGAGTCTTCTCAACTTATTTTCTATATTAGTTCCTTTTGGCATCACCACGATTATGTCATCCACGTACCTTAACCAAGTGGTACCTCTTCCCATGATGTCGATGTATTTGTCCATTTCTAATACTTCCATGAATAAACATGCCATGACAGCAGATAATGGACTCCCCATTGCGAGACCTCTAATCTGTTTAAATTCAATGTTGTTAAACATAAAATATCCAAATTTGACACACATGGAAATAAGTTTTATATAATCAGATCTTGGGACTGGAAGGATATCATCATCGATATCTGTTGTTACTTTCTTCACTGCTTCTAGGGCATCAAAAATAGAAACATTTGTGAATAACGCTGTTATATCGAAGCTTGCCAACTTTTTATCACTTACATTTAGATCTTTAAGTCTCTGGATCAGGTCGGAAGAATTTCTTAAATGGGCCCCGCTGATGGAACCGATGACGTTGGAAAGGGGTTTTGCCAGACATTTCGCTAGTCTGTGCGGAGCGCTACCAATCCCTGAAGTTATGGGCCTCATGGGGATATTTACCTTATGTACTTTAGGTAGACCGTGCATTAACGTTTTTTTTTTTTTTTTTTGGAGCTTCTTCTAGTAATCCTAACAACTTTTTTCCCCTGGTTGATTTACGTAGGATTTTTCTCGCTTCTGTGTTGAATCTTGCGCAGGATGATTCAGGAGTGAATATTCTCTTACGTTTCGACGGATGTCTTCCTCAGAGAGACTACAGTCTATCAGATTTTGTGGACATTATATACCCCCGTTATGGCTTATCTTGCCGGCCGTCTGGGAATGGAGCCCGCTGATTGGCTAATCGTTCCCCATCCCTTGCGAGCTAGCGCACCTAAGGTCATTCTCGCTGCGGGTCGCGACAGGCTAACATGTCCTTCTCGGTGATTGGTGACTGGGCTCGTCGTGATATGTGCGGATTCTATGGTTTTCCTTAATCTCTTTCCCAGTCCTTGGTGGAGAACCTCGACGTTATTCCAGTTGGGGAGATGTCCGTGTGTATCTACGTGTACTACCAAGGAGTTGGAAGTTCTGTGGTGGCGTAGATCACCCTTGTGTTCGTACACTCTTTTTTCGATGCCACGCGATGACTCTCCGTAGTACGCGGCCGGGCATCCTCCGCATGGAATTTTGTAAACAATGCTGTTCTGGTTTTTGATGTTCTTGTTCTCATTCTTACTCACTATGTCTCTGATTCTTATTCCCGCGGCATGTGCCATGTGTATACATATATATATATATATATATATATATATATATATATATATATATATATATATATACATGTATAAACATATATATAGATATATGTATAAACATATATATATATACAGTATATACGGTTACAACGTGGTAAGTCATGTGGTACTTAGCGAGTCTATCTGGGAAGACCGCTTCCTAGAACCTCCACATGACCCTGTGCCATCCACCGTTCTGATGACTGGGGACTATTTTTTATGGAGGGACCAGGACTCTGCGACGCTGAGGGAGAAATCGTCGAGGAGGGAACTAAGAAAGTCCCAGAAGATCCTCGAATATATATATACATATATATACATATATATATATATATGTGTATGTATATATATATATATGTATATATATATATATGTGTGTGTGTGTGTGTGTGTGTGTGTGTGTGTGTGTGTATACATTTTATATATATGTGTATGTATATATATATGTATATATATATATATACATTATATGTATATATATATACATATATATATATACATTATATGTATATATGTATATATATATATACATATATATATATATAATATATATTTATGTATATACTTTATATATGTGCGTGTGTGTTTGGGGGTGTATTATGAAAAACAAACAAATGAATAAATAGATAATATATATATACATCAGACAGAAATAATTTAGAAAAATATAACTAATTAATAATCCGTCTGGGGTATTGGCTGCTTGTTATTGTGGCAAAGTACCATGCAGCTGATATTTTGGGTCTATATGGGGTGCGCCTACGGACCAAAGTCACACATCATTTTGTCTTTGATAGAGGAAAACTCTTCATAGAGAAATTATGACACTTTTATACTGCGACTATCCCTCCGTTATGCTGTCCCCTAACCCTTTGCTGCTGTCCTGTACCATTTCTCTGTATATTTATTATCTGCTGTGGGGGAAAAGAATACTGCCACCAAGTATTTGCACTTGGATCGTAAGAGGCGAGAAGAAAGGGACGGGGATTGGGACTAGACATCCTTCTCCTTGTAGCCCCACAGGGCACATTCCTAAACGAAAAAGCAAAGGCATAAGAGGGTCTGGGAGTTTTCGGACCAGCACCCTAAGGTTTGGGTCTTTTAATGTGCGTGGATGTGGTACAGATGAGAGTAAAAGGGAAGAGATAGGTAGTATATTTGTGAGCAGAAAGATGGATGTGTTGGCTTTGAGTGAAACTAAGTTGAAAGGGAAGGGTGAGTGTAAGTTTGGGAGTGTAAGTGGGAGGTTATCAGGAGTGAATAGAGGGCGAGGGAGGGAAGGGGTGGCTATTCTAGTAAGTGAAGAGATAGGTAAACGTGTAGTGGAGTGGAAGGAGGTTTCCCCAAGGATAATGTGCATGAAGGTGAAACTGGGAAAGGAGATGTGGGTCTTTGTAAGTGCAAATGGGCTTGGCAGTGAGATGAATGTAGAAGAAAGGGAGGATTTTTGGATAGATTTAAATGAGTGCATAGAGGACTTAGGGAGAAATGTCAATGTAATAGAACTGGGAGACCTTAATGCTAGGGTAGGAAATGGTCCAATTGATGGAGTGGTTGGGAAATGTGGAGTTCCAGGAAAGAATCGTAGTGGAGAGTTGATGGTGGAAATGTGTCTAGAAAGAGAGTTGATGATAGCAAATACAGTGTTTCGGAAGAAAGTCAAGCATAAGTACACATGGGAGAGAGTGGTGGATGGAAAGGTGGTAGATAGAGCGTTGATGGATTATGTAGTGGTAAATAGGACTATGATAGGAAGAGTTAAGGATGTACATGTGCTAAGGGGAGAGGGTGGGGGAATATCAGATCATTTTTTGGTGGAAGGTAAGTTGAGAGTGGAGGATAGATGGAGAAAGAGGAAAGGAACAAAAGATAGGGAGGTGCTTAGAGTGAACTATTTAAATGAAAAGGAAAAGGAAAAGGAGTACAAGAAGAAGCTGAAGGAGGAGTGGGAGGGGGTGAAGGATAGAGTAGAGCTAGGAGTGGAGGAGGAATGGGGATGGTTCAAGGAGGGAGTCACAAAGTGTGCAAGGATGGTGTGTGGAACAAGAAGGACAGGAGGAAGTAGAAGGAAGGGTAGTGAATGGTGGGATGAGGAAACAAAGAAGGTTGTAGAAGAGAAGAAGCGAGCTTTCACAGATTGGTTACAAAATAGGACGAGGGAGTCATATGAGAGGTACAAAGAAAAGAAAAAAGAAGTAAAGCAAAAGGGTAAAGGAGGCAAAGAGGAGAGCAGATGTGAAGTAGGGGTAAGAGTATAACAGAAAATTTTGAAAGTAATAAAAAGATGTTTTGGAAAGAAATTAAGAGAGGAAGAGGAGGCGAATCAAGTAGAGAAGAAAAGGTAAAAGGTGCAGATGGAGAGATGATAATAGAAGAGAAGGCAGTGGGAAATATTAAGAAAATGAGAGTGATGAGTGAGGAAAATGGAGGAGAAATAAGGAAGGATGAAGTGAAGGCAGTTGTTAAGATGATGAAAGCAGGTAAGGCACCTGGTCTGGATGGATGCCATGCAGAATGTCCATAAAAAGGAGGTACAGTGATGGTTGACTGGCTGGTGAGGTTATTTAATGTTTGCTGGAGAGAGGGTAGAGTGCAGGAGGAATGGAGGAGTGCCTGTACAGTTCCACTTTACAAGGGAAGAGGGGACAAGTGTGAATGTAGTAGTTTCAGAGGGATTAGCTTGTTAAATGTAGCTGGGAAGGCTTATGGGAGGATCTTGATCGAGAGGATTAGGAGAGGAAGAGAGGGAGTAATTGTGAAGGAACAGTGTGGATTTAGGACGGGTAGAGGTTGTGTAGATCAGATCTTTGTGGTAAGACAAATATATGAGAAAGCTATAGGAAAGGGGAAGGATGTTTTTTGGACCTTTATGGATCTGGAAAAGGCTTACGACAGGGTAGACAGAAAGGCACTGTGGGAGGTTATGCAGATATATGGGATAGGAAGAAAGCTTCTCGGAGCTGTCAAGAGTTTTTATGAGAGTAGTAGTGCTTGTGTCAGGATAATAAATGGAGTGAGTGAGTGGTTCGAGGTAAAGGTGGGACTTCGTCAGGGATGCGTTATGTCGCCCTGGCTGTTCAACTTATACATGGATGGGGTAGTGCCAGAGGTAAATGCAAGGGTAGTGGGTCAGGGATTGGAGATGGTTAAAGAAAATGGAGAAAAGTGGGAGGTGAGCCAGTTGTTGTTTGCTGACGACGCTGAGCTTATGGCAGGATCGGAGGAGGGACTGAGGAAGCTGGTGACAGAGTTTGGGAGAGTATGTGATAGAAAAAAGCTAAAGATAAATGTGGGTAAAAGTAAGGTGATGAAATGTACAAGGGGTGAAAGTGGCAGTAGACTGGAAGTGAGCATTAAGGGAGAGCGACTGGAGGAAGTGGATAGTTTTAGATACTTGGGTGCAAATGTGGCAGGAGAAGGTTGAGTGAAGGTGGAGATAGAATGTAGATTGAGAGAAGCGAGTAAATGCCTTGGTGGATTGAAGAGTGTAATGAGGAATAGACATTTGGGAATGGATGCTAAGAGGAGACTGTATGAAGGAGTGATTGTGCTGACAGCACTGTATGGGGCAGAAACATGGAACATAAGAGAAGAAGAGAGAAGGAGTTTGAATGTGTTTGAGATGAGGTGTCTGAGAAGTATGATGGGGGTTACTAGGCTAGATAGGGTGAGAAATGAGGAGGTGAGGAGAAGAACGGGGGTGGAAAGAGAGTTGGGAGATAGGGTTGATGAAAGAGTATTAGGATTGTTTGGACACATGGAAAGAATGAGTGAAGAAAGACTGGTAAAAGAGGTATGGAAGGTAGATGTGGAGGGAGTGAACATGAGGGGATGTCCTAGGATGAGGTAGATGGATGGGGTGAAGGGTGCTTTGGGGAAGAGGGGAATGTCTGTTGAGGAAGGACGGGAGAGGACAGAAGACAGGGGTGAATGGAGAATGGTTGTATATGGATGAGTTTGTGATGCATGAGGTGGAATGGGTGGGGGGGTGGGGGATGAGGTAGTATGTGTGAGCAAAATTTGACGCAGCCTGAAGCGATTTCTCCCCGTCTTCTCCTTTTATGCATGGGGAGACGGAGAGGGGGGTCTCCGATTTAATGAAGCGGCCTTGCTGTGGATGTGCTGTGTCTTGCGACACTGCTTGTGACCCAGGGCAGTGGATAAGGTGCAGGGATGACCCGTCATCCAGGAGGTGCTAAGCTAAGAGGGAGGGTGGAGGGGTGTGGAGTGTATTCAGGGATGGAATGAGTGGGAATGATTTTTATGCCTTTCCCTTTTTGCCTACCTCCCTTGTAAGGGGGAAAAAGCCTTCGTATATGTATGTAACCAACTAACAACTATACAAACTAGCTGACTAAGCCACTAGCTGTCTACTGATTAACTAACTAAATCCGAATTAACTTACTAGGTAAATAACTAATTTGATAACTAATTAGCTAACTACCCAACTAGGTAACTAAATAGATGCATGACAAAATAAACAGATAAATGCAGAAATAGGTAATCTAACCAGTAAATAAATATGAACACATATATAAGGAAATAAGATGGATCAGTAAATAATATCAGCGATCTCTGTAGCCACCATTTACGGTATCTTGAGAGAAATTGTCAAAATGCGCTGTAGACCAGTGAATACCGTGTCGAACTCATGAGCAGGCGGTCGTGAGTTCGTTTACCGGGAACCGCTACGGGCTTCTTGCGCTAGTTCGCGACAGCCCTGGCCAGGCGAGGAGGCGACCCAGAGAACGAAAAAAAAAAAAAAAAATGAAAAATAAACAAATAAAGCGGCTTGTGGCAACTGACAAGGCTTTGCCTTACCATGGGTTTCTCACTTCCCACTTCTTGGGAGTGGAGTGGTGAGGGTCGCAACTTGAACCATATTTGGCCAGTTTTCTCTTACCGTGACATTGGACATGGTAACAAATACTCTCGACTTATGAAAGGAAAAAAAGAATAATAATAAATAAATAGGCCAAGATGTGCATACGTCTATAACAAGTCAAATACAATTTATAGTAAATGAGCAGTATTTCGTTATAGATGTATTTAATGATTCTTAATTTGTAGGATTACGGTGCCTTATTCCCTCCTTCTTCTTTTTCTGATATAATCCTCGACTCAGATGATCTACTCAAATGGTGGTTGTGTTGAAATTGTACGACCATGACGGATTTTTTTTTTTTTTTTTTTTTTTTTTTTTTATAAAATATAATTTACTTCATGAATTGGGTGGAACTGAAACTACAACCGACATGCTAGTACCAATGATATTCACCAAATCATTACTCGTCCTATGTAGCGAAAAAAATAAAAAGTGTATATAAACTATATTTTGTCTCCAGACGTCAACAAAGCGACTTTATCTTTCATTTCTGAAGATTGACTCTGCAGCTTGTATGATATTTGCTAAACAAAACATAAATATTGCTATTTTCAGTGCGTGACATTATTATCGTCTTTTTCTGCAGTAGTTTAAGAATGAGCTCATTATATGAAACACAAACATAAACATGCAAACATGTACCAATGCATACACACCATCCCACCCACTCACAAACATACACACACACATACGTGCGCGCGCACACACACACACACAAACATACCGACTCGGTGGCATAGTTGGTAGAGCGCTGAACTGGGAAGCAGAAGTGCTCCCAGCACCCAGTTCGAATCCTGCCCAGGGCCGAAATTATTTCGGTATCGCTGTGCCTCGGGTCGTTACTCTGACTCTCGTGGGCGGAGAGTTGGGTGTGTGTGTGTGTGCAAGGTCATAGCATTACCCATAGATCGGACCTACGAGCTCTGAGCTCTCTTCCAGGAGGGAAATAGCTGTCGATCACGAGTCCAACAAGTGACCCAAAGACCAAAGACCAAGTGAATACATACACATGCGCGCGCACGCACACACACACATTATATATATATATATATATATATAAATATATATATATATATGTATATATATATATATATATATATATATATATATATATATATATATATATATATACATGGAAATAAACTCATCTACTGGGATTCGAACCCTCGCCTGAGCGCCTTGCGTCTTACATGACGAAGATCGTACCATCACGTCATCCTGACCCTTCAAAACGAAACGACTTGGTTCACGGCCCAATCGATCCACGGAGGGCACCCGGGTGGAACGTGGTATGTACTGTATTTCATCAAATCCTTTATGCAGGCTAGTCTTCCGACACTTGTCGGAAGACTAGCCTGCATAAAGGATTGATTAATTGACAACATATGAAAAAACGCTTATGCATCTATGCAGATATCCTCTCACGACAGGCACAAGTTGTATGTCTATTGTGCTTTCATTTAAGTGAAAGCTACTTTTCCGTTTCACCTCACCTCCCTCTCTCTCTCTCTCTCTCTCTCTCTCTCTCTCTCTCTCTCTCTCTCTCTCTCTCTCTCTCTCTCTCTCTCTCTCTCTCTCTCTCTCTCTCTCTCTCTCTCTCTCTCTCTCTCTCTCTCTCTCTCTCTCTCTCTCTCTCTCTCTCTCTCTCTCTCTCTCTCTCTCTCTCTCTCTCTCTCTCTCCTCTCTCTCTCTCTCCTTCTCTCACTTCACAGCTGGTGACACACTTAGTTCGATTTATTCTGGCAAGATGACAAACTATTTTATTCAGCTGAGGGGAAGATCCCCAGGGGAATAGGGTCCCAGCGATCGAGCCCCACCTCCAATTTCAATTACATCAAGGTCGTTCGTCCTTGGACTGGAATAGAGTATGTGAAGCGAGTCCTAGTACCGAAAGTGTTAAGAAACCTTCCCTCCCAAGTGGAACTTTTACTTTACGTTCTGCCTGTCGCCAGACGATTTTATTTACCTCCGCATCACTTTACGTGTTGTGAAAAGGCCTCGTACTCATTCACGAAAACATCAGGGAACTCTACGTATCTATCTATATAACAAGTCTTTCTTCACGTCATCTTACCTGTATCGAAAGGTCATCTCACTCCTTCACGAAAACATCAAATAATTCTACATATCTATCTATATAACAAAAGCCTTTTTCTCCCATATAAGAAAGGTATTCACCCATTGTATACACCCATCCACACCCATCCCAGTCCCCCTCCTTCACCCATTTACTTCGCTTTTTATCTTAACTTGCCCGATCAAAGAATTAAGTATAAAGAATAAGTTTTCACACTGAAGGAAGAAAAAACTAAAGTTGAAGGAAAAGTAAATGCTTGACTTTGGTAGCGAAAGGTAAACAGTACAAAAATGTGATGACAGATGCATCAGAATTATAGGTTCACACAAAAGTTAAGAATATATATATATATATATATATATATATATATATATATATATATTGCAGCCGAAAAATATCTCTTTACAGCTAATGCAACTGATGATTACATGACTTATTGATGAGCGTGAGTGGATGCAAATATACATGTATAATAGGAATGAGATGCATATATTATTGTCAAATTTACTCAAATGTATCGAACGAGAAAGCATTTTGGCCCCCAGCTCTCTCTCACTCTCTCTAATATACATATATATATATATATATATATATATATATATATATATATATATATATATATATATATATATATATATATATGAACACTAATCTGGCCTTACCTACTTAGTTGTTTCCTCATGAACGTCTCACTATTGCCTATCACTATCCTAACACCGTGCGTAAGCAAATTGTGAACGTTCAACAAAAAACGAAGGAAGTTGAGTCACCTGGTGTTTATTGTTTGCCATGCAAAGATTGTGATTTGGTTTACTTGGGCCAAACCGGGAGAGAAACACTAGATTGGCAGTACATAAAAGGTCAATTAGGTATGGGCAAGAAAATTCGGCTGTATTTCATGTCAAAAATAAGAATCATATATATATATATATATATATATATATATATATATATGTATGTGTGTGTGTTTGAGGGTGTATTATGAAAAACAAACAAACAAATGAATAAATAGATAATAAGTAATAGTCAGACAGAAATAATTAAGAAAAATATAATTAATAGAGTAACTAACAACTATACAAACAAATTAGCTGACTAACCCACTAACTGTCTACTGATTAACTAACTAAATCCGAATTAACTTACTAGCTAAATAACTAATTTTATAACTAATTAACTAACTACCCAACTAGGTGACTAAATAGATGCATAACAAAATGAATAGATAAATGCAGAAATAGGTAATCTAACCAGTAAATAAATATGAACACATATATAAGGAAATAAGATACATCAATAAATAATATCAGTGATCTCTCTAACCACCATTTACAGTTGTAGTGTTCTGTAGGCAACACGTGTAATTACCCCTTCAGGACCCGTGATCGCAGAGTACGGAATAAACTATAGTCACCCCTTCCAACATGATTTCGACTAATCTTAATTAATATAAATAACAATATTCATTATACCAACTTAATTTATTGTGTAAATAAAATAAAACATATCCCTCTGCATCCTGTAAAAAGGATATTTATGTATTGTAAATATATTTTGAATAATTGTATACTAAAGACAAAGACTCTAGAATTTCGCCAACATTTCTGTACAAAGTATCATCGCCATTTTCACTAGAGATCAGTCATGGGATTGACTATAAATATCCTAGCTTCTTTAAGGAAGAGTACCAAGCTGTTTACACCGAACACGGCAGTGTTCATCCCAAGGGTGCATAAGGGTAAATAAACCGCGGTGATCATTTCGATCTTACGGGTGCCTTCCGATGAGAACATACCTGCCGTCGGCGCAGAGTGTGGAAACACTCATTCCAAATGTGCCCAAGGGAACCATACCACGGCAAACTAAATGGTGTGTTCTGACTCCCCACTATGAAAAACTTCCCATACCTTGTCCCTACGACTCATTTCAGGCTGACCGCTTCTTACTAGGACGATTGTAGTAACCACTACACAGTATCTTGAGAAAAATTGTCAAAATGCGCGGTAGGCCAGTGGATACCGTGTCGAACTCATGAGCAGGTGGTAGGGAGTTCGTGTACCGGGACCCGCTGCGGGCTTCTTGCGCTGGTTCGCGACAGCCCTGCCTTACCATGGGTTTCTCACTTCCCACTTCTTGAGAGTGGAGTGGTAAGAGTCGCAACTTGAACCATATTTGGCCAGTTTTCTCTTACCGTGAGATTGGACATGGTAACAAATACTCTCGACTTGTGAAAGGAAATTTTAAAAGAATAAAAATAGGCCAATATATGAATACGTCTATAACAAGCCAAATACAATTTATAGTAAATAAGCAGTATTGCCTTATAGATGTATTTAATGACTCTTAATTTGTAGGATTGTGGTGCCTTTTTTCCCTACTTCTTTTTCCGATATAATCTTCGACCCAGATGAACTACTGAAATGGTAGTTGTGTTGAAATTTTACGACCATGATTTTTTTTTTTTCTTTCTTTCTTTTTTTTTTTTTTTTTGTAAAATGTAATTTACTTCGTGAATTGGGTGGAACTGAAACTACAACCGACATGCAATGATATTCACCAAATCATTGCTCGTCATATGTAGCGAAAGAAAAAAAAATGTATATAAACTATATTTTGTTTCAAAACGTCAACAAAGCGACTTTATTTTTCATTTCTGAAGATTAACTCTGCAGCTTGTATGATATTTGCTAAACAAAACATAAGTACTGTATTGCTATTTTCAGTGCGTGGCATTATTATCGCCTTTTTCTGCAGCTATTTAAGAATGAGCGCATTATATGAAACACAAACATAAACATGCAAACACGTACCAATACACGCACATTAGTCCACACACCCACACAAACATACACATATACATACGCGCTCGCGCACACACACACATAAACATACATACGCGAGAGCGCTCGCGCACACACACACACACACACACACACACACACATACACACACACACGATGGCGGATTGGTAAAGCACTGGCCTCACAAGCCAGAGAACCGGGGTTCGATTCCCCGGCCGGGCGGAGATAAGTTGGGTTTGTCTCCTTTCACATGTAACCCCTGTTCACCTAGCAGTGAATAGGTACGGGACGTTAGTCAAGGAGTTGTGACCTTGCTGTCCCGGTGTGTGGTGTGTGGGTGGTCTCAGACCTACCCAGAGATCGGCAAATAATGAGCGCTGAGCTCACTGCCGTAGGGTGGTGTCTGGCTGTCTCGACAGAGACTGCAGCAGATCCGAGGTGAATACATGCATACACACGTATGCATACACACACACTTCGTGGCGCTGTGGTTATAGTTCTCGCTTACCACTACGGCGGTCCGGGTTCGACTCCTGCCCAGGTCTGAAATAATTTCAGTATCGCTGCTCTTCGAGTCGTTACTCCAACTCTCGTGGGCGGGGAGTTGGCGGTGTGCGTGCATTACCCATAGATCGGTCATACGAGCTCTGAGCTCTCTGCCAGGGGGACATTAGCTGTCGATCACGAGTTCCAACACGTGATCCAAAGACCAAGGTGAATTATACACACACACACACACACACACACACACACACACACACACACAGATTACAGGCTAGACCACCATTACCGCTCAGAGGAAGGCGAGCAGGTTTCATTTATGAATGAATATGCAAAAACCCACCCGGAGAGAATCTGTTTCGCTCGCCCGCAAAGTATAAACTTATGTCGGGATATATTTCACAAGGAAAGAATACTGAATAATCCCCACATCCTGTGAGTGAGAAAGGTGAACCACACGATAACGGGATATTCACACACACACACACACACACACACACACACACACACACACACACACACACACACACACACACACACACACACACACACACACACACACACACACACACACACACGCACACGCACACGCACACACACAAACACACACACACACACACACACACACACACACACACACACACACACACACACACACACACACACACACACACACACACACACGTGGGCCGTACAAACAACAGAGAAGAAATAAAAATGGTGGAATATTATTGGTGGGAATATGCGGGTGGGCGGGGCCAGGAAGGGGGCCCTAGTCCAACGATGGGCTTATGTCACGTCTTGTCGAGTTGTCACTTCCGGTGAGCAAATGTCTAGTTGCACCCTCTCGCCGGGACCTACGGGGAGCTAATGTCACGTCTTGTCGTCTTGGAACTTCCAGTGGGCAAATGTCACGGTGTGCAGGTCTGTTTTTTCTATTGGAAGGGAGGCCATGATCCGATGACTTCTGGACGTTTAATGTAGGCTGCTGTAAAGTAATACTAACTGTCTCGTCAATTAATAAGCCTCCGTAATTAGAGTCTGTGTGAATTATTTCGGTGTCCCTGATGAGGTCTTCCAAGCGCGGCTTCTTGTCATGTGTGTCAATGTAATGCTGGAGAATAGCTCCGTTATTTCGGTGTGCTAGAAGTCGCCTTCTTAAGGTGGTCATCGTGTGTCCGACATAGCTCATGTCGAGGGGCTTGCATGCCTCTTCAGAGCATTTAAATTTGTAGACTACGCCGGTTTTCGATTCCTTGGGTCCTGCAGGGGTGGTGTTGTTTTTCATTATTAAGGAGGCTACCAGATTGGGACGGCTGGAGTCTCTCAGCAAAACTCTCTCGTAGGGTTCTTTTGGTACAACTCCATCGTTGATAATCCTTCGGAGAGTGTCTACTTCCTGTCTGTAAGCCGTTCCATAGTCTATTTTATGATATAGTGTAATATGTTTCTTTTTATCGTCAGTGGTGTGGGTTTGTGTGTGGAATTCTTCCATATTCCTCCGTGACATTTGCCCACTGGAAGTTCCAAGACGACAAGACGTGACATTAGCTCCCCGTAGGTCCCGGCGAGAGGGTGCATCTAGACATTTGCTCACCGGAAGTGACAACTCGACAAGACGTGACATAAGCCCATCGTTGGACTAGGGCCCCCTTCCTGGCCCCGCCCACCCGCATATTCCCACCAATAATATTCCACCATTTTTATTTCTTCTCTGTTGTTTGTACGGCCCACGGGCCTTTATATTCTAATGTTTTTCACATTTGTAATCAGTTTTACCCTGAAGACGACCATGTGAAATGGTTGAAACAGCTGTCGGTATAAAATGGAAAACCACTGTGACGACTTTCGTACTTTCCTCCAGAGTTTGAACCATGAAGAGAAAATGATACTTAGAAAGTTAGAGAAATGTTCTCTAAAAATCATTGATGCCACTTGTGCTTTAGCATTCAACAGTAATTGTTTAAGAGAAAGACTTTGCCCAAAAGGGTATATATATATATATTTATATATACTTTATATGTATGTGTGTGTATGTTTAAGGGTGTATTATGAAAAACAAACAAATGAATCAATAGATAATAAGTAATAGACAGAAATAATTAAGAAAAATATAACTAATTAATAGAGTAACTAGCAACTATACAAACAAATTAGCTGACTAACCCACTGTCTACTGATTAAATAACTAAATCCGAATTAACTTACTAGCTAAATAACTAATTTGATAACTAATTAACTAACTACCCAACTAGGCGACTAAATAGATGAATAACAAAATGAATAGATGAATGCAGAAATAGGTAATCTAACTAGTAAATGAATATGAACACATATATAAGGAAATAAGATGCATCAATCTACAGTATCAGTGATTTCGCTAACCACCATTTACGGTATCTTGAGAGAAATTGTCAAAATGTGCGGTAGTCGTGTGGATACCGTGTCGAACTCATGAGCAGGTGGTCGGGAGCTCGTCTACCGGGACCCGCTGCGGGCTTCTTGCGCAGGTTCGCGACAGCCCTGGCCAAGCGAGGAGGCGACCCAAAAATCGAAAAAAAAAAAAATGCTTGCGGCAACTGACAGGGCTTTGCCTTACCATGGGTTTCTCATTTCCCACCTCTAGGGAGTGGAGTGGTAAGAGTCGCAACTTGAACCATATTTGGCCAGTTTTATCTCACCGTGAGATTGGACACGGTAACAAATACTCTCGACCTATGAAAGGAAAATTTAAAAGAAAAAAAATCGGCCAAGATGTGAATACGTCTATAATAAGTCAAATACAATTTATAGTAAATAAGCAGTATTTCCTTATAGATGTACTAAGTATTTCAGCGGCTTTGACCCATCGTTTTTCGCTCATATTTCCAAAATAACCATTCACATCAGCATGATATATTAGCACAGACTAATTCACACCCTGCCCTAATTTTTGACGTTATAGTGCATTCACAAGAGTATTTAATTACGGCGTTTACTCTTGATATTAAGTGTGTCGTAGCCGACACCCGTTAAGTAAATCAAACAAGTGAAGTTGTGATGTCATCACAAACTACCTCGCTTATCGCAACCAAGGCGGTGTGGGCGGGGGCTGTGAGAAGGTCCAGATCGTTCGAAGAAGAGTACTGGTCATCGGACAGCATACATGAAAGTGTGGAACCCGTCATCATCACCATGGACAGCGATGACGAGGATGAACTGTTTATCCATAGTGGTATGGAATGAAATAAAATGCATGTCCAGTTATCATCATAATTTCCCTATCCATCATATGTATAAACTTGTTATTGAATTCCCTTTCCGGGTGCATCGCATTCAATTATTATTACTTTTTTCAGAGAGAGAGAGAGAGAGAGAGAGAGAGAGAGAGGGGGGAGGAGGAGGGAGGAAATGGGAAGGAAGGAGGGAAGGGGAGGAGAATGGGATAGATGAGGTAGTTTGTGATGACGTCACAACTTCACTTGTTCGATTTACTTCACGGGTGTCGGCTGCGAGACATTTGATGTCATGAGTAAACGCCGTAAATAAATACACTTGTGAATGCACTATAATGTCAAAAATTAGGGCAGGGTGTGAATTAAGTTGTGCTAATATATTATGCTGATGTGAATAGATATTTCGGAAATATGAACGAAAAACGATGGGTCAAAGCCACTGAAATACTTAGTAGTTTATGACTTAATTTGTAGTTTTGTGGTGCCTTATTTTCCCTCCTTCTTTTTCTCATTAAATCTTCGACTCAGATGATCTACTCAAATGGTGGCTGTGTTGAAATTTTACGACCATGATGGATTTTTTTTTCTTCCTTTTTTTTTTTTAGGTAAAATATAATTTCTTTCATGAATTGGGTGGAACTAAAACTGCAACCGACATGCTAGTACTAATGATATTCACCAAATCATTAGGCTACGGACGCACGAGAGGCTGTTTAGCCGCTCAACCGCTGCGGCTGTTTAGCCGTTTTTATAGACCACACTACTTTTAATGGAATTGCGCGCATTAGCGGTTAAGTAACAGCTACTGTTTTAAAAATGCAACTGGTTCTATTTTGTAGGCGGCGCGGTTGTCGCTGTCAAATATATAACAAGTTGAAACGTGTATCGGTAAGCGCATGAGAGGTTAAACTGCCGCTTCTGTGTAGCGGCTGAGATTTTGTTTCAGTGTGCATTTGGGGTCTGCACAAGCAGGATGTCGTGTGTTAACGCTGACTATTTTGACAGTGAGAAATTCATACTTGAAATCGAAAAAATACCCCCCCCCCTTTTTGATAAAAAATTAGCCGAGTATAGTAATAAAACTATAAAAGATAAATTATGGAATGAAGTGTGTGAGGCAATGCAAGATGACTGGGATCAGATGGAAGAAGAGGAGAAAAGAAAACTAGGTAAGATTTTGATTTCAAATGTTTATTTGGTTTTGTGTATTTCTTAAACATAATATACATAGGCATGGGCAGCTGCCTATAACTATATAATACAACAAAAATAATGTAATGTAGCTATATATAAATGTACTAATTCTAAAACCAAACACTTTCTTGCATTCTAAATTTTGTCATATTGCCAAGTCACAGATCCTGCGGGAGAAGTGAAGTATTTTGTTAAATAATCTCTTACAGCAGTTCCTTTTATAGAACTTCTAGTTCCAATGGGTTCAATATCATCAAGATTGCAATCATACATTGTATCTTCGAATTGAATGCCATCCCTTTTCAAACGAAATTATACAGAATGTAACATGTTTTAACAATTAAATCACAAAATTCAGGTGCAACGTCAAGAGGACGATGAAATATTCGCCATTTATTTGCCAGTATCCCAAAAGAACATTTCACCATTCTTCTTGCCCTGGTTAATCTATAGTTAAATATGCGCTTGGAAATAGCCAAATTTCTGTGTGGGAATGGTCTTAAGACATTCTCTGACAATGCAAAAGCTTCATCTCCAACTATGCAATAGGGTATGTTCTTTCCATTTTCATCGTTAGGTAATGGAGATGGTTATGGAATATTCAACTGATTTTGTTGCAATTTTTTGTTGATATTTATTTGCTTAAATACATTGGAATCACTCGATGCACCGTACGCTCCTACATCGATACTAATAAAGTTGTAATCGGAGTCAACTAAAGCCATAAGGACAATAGAAAAATAGGATTTATAATTGAAAAATTATGATCCACTTTTGTTTGGTTTACATATCCTTATATGTTTTCCATCTATTGCCCCTATGCAATGTGGAAAGTTAGTCCTCTGATAAAACAAGTTTGCAATCTGTAACCAGTCTTCTTCCGTTTTCTCAGGCATGAATTTGGGTTTCATGCAATTCCATATCGCTTGACAAGTACTTCTTACTATTTCTCGAATAGTTGTAACGCCGAGTAAATATTCGTAATGCAGAGCGTGGAAACTATTTCCTGTTGCCAAATACCTGAAAAAAATATAAAGAACGACTTTAGTATACTTGATATAAGTCAAGATTGTAGGCATTTTGCATTGTTTCTATGAAATATTGTACCGTACAATATGCATTTTTCTGTTACAGGTCAAGAATTGCAGAAACGCTGGAAAAATATGAAGGATAGCTTCAGTGAGGAGTTGAACGCGCAAAAAAATCAGGCATCAGGATCAGGACAAAAGAAGAGAAGAAAATATTTGTATTTCGATCAATTATTATTTCTCTTACCAACAATGGAGCAAAGGGCAACAACTTCAAATTATGACCCTATTACAGAAAATGCAGAAGAGGACGTACAAAATGTTGAGGGGACCGACACATCAACAGAAACAGTTCAACATTTAGCAACTAATAAACAAGAAACAGTATGTATGATAGCAACAGGAAAAAAGAAGACAGGTAATACAGGTGGCAGAAAAGTTCCTTACGAAGAAGCCCTTCTTGAAATTGTTCAAGAAAGCAGAGAGTAAGAGGTTGATGAAGATAAAATGTTTCTAAATTCGTTGTTATCACCCATAAAACAACTTAATCCAACAAAGAAATTGAAATTAAAAATGGACTTCCTTCAATGCATACAAAAAGCTATGGAACCGGATGTCGCCCCGTGTGCAAGCCCAGCACAGTAATCACTCTGAGCCATACTATTTTCCTCATCCTACTCACCATCAGCATCTAGCTTATTTTCCTCATCCTACTTACCCTCGCCCTTGGGGACAACATTAAGAAATACATGCAGCATATTCAAAATCTCCCCTTATCCCTAATTTTGACACCCAAACTCCCTCTTGCAGTGGTGCTTATGTCCCACAAAACAATCAAACTAATATTGAAGGGATGACACCTAGCCTCCAAATCCCTGCACCAAGTCCAGGTAATGCTTTATCCCCAACTGATAGTTTGTGTTCACTCTCATCAGGAGATATGCCTCATGTTATTTAATTAGCATTATGTGCACACTGAAAAAGTACTTTAATTATAAAGGAAGTTCATTATTAGATATATAATTTAACAATTAAGGAATATAAGTTTGATTTGATAAAGTATTTCTCCGTTACTTTATTTATAAAGGAAGTTCATTATTATATATAGTATTTGACTATTACAAAATAAAAGTTTGATTTGATAAAGTATTTCTCCGTTACTTTATTTATAAAGGAAGTTCATTAATATATATAGTATTTCGCTATTACAAAATAAAAGTTTGATTTGATAAAGTATTTTTCCTTACCTTAAGGTAACAGCTAATCATTCTTCCGGGGGTACAGCCATCCTCATGTTTGTGTTTTCATACGTTATATGTGGTCGAATAGTTAATATTTCATCAAATGATTTTTTGCTCATTCGGAAGTAGCTCCAAAATTTGTCAGGGTATTCACACAAGTCATGAAATAACGTATGGAATTGACCTTTCAATAGTCTTTGGCTAACTAAAGGATGAACCCACATTTGTTTCTGACGTTTTTTCTTGTTTTTCAACATTAGTGCACATATGACAGCTTTTTCAATGAATTTCATTTTCTAATGCTCAAATGCACGACTCTCCACATGAAGGTTAGTTCGCAACTGAATCAATTTTGAGGTGGAAAACCGCTCCCGTGCGCGCATCTTAAAAATTCAGCGGCAACTCAGCCGCAGCGGCTAAACAGCCTCTCATGCGTCTGTACACTTACTCGTCATATGTAGCGAAAGAAATAAAAAGAATGTATATAAACTATATTTTGTCTCAAAACGTCAACAAAGCGACTTTATTTTTCATTTCTGAAGATTAACTCTGCAGCTTGTATGATATTTGCTAGACAAAACATAAGTATTGCTATTTTCAGTGCGTGACATTATTATCGTCTTTTTCTGCAGCTGTTTATGAATGAGCGCATTATATGAAACACAAACATAAACATGCAAACATATACCAATGTACGCACACCAATCCACACACCCACAAAAAACATACACACACACACACACACATACACAGACTGCAGCAGATCCGAGGTGAATACACATACATACATACATGCACACGTATGCATACACACACACTTCGTGGCGTTGTGTTTATAGTTCTCGCTTACCACTACGGCGTTCCGGGTTCGACTCCTGCCCAGGGCTGAAATAATTTCAGTATCACTGCTCTTTGAGTCGTTACTCCAACTCTCGTGAGCGGGGAGTTGGGTACGTGTGTGCGTGGTCACAGCATTACCCATAGATCGGTCATACGAGCTCTGAGCTCTCTTTCAGGGGGGAAATAGCTGTCGATCACGAGTCCAACACGTGATCCAAAGACCAAGGTGAATTACACATACATACGCGCACACACACACACACACACACACACACACATACACACAGATTACAGACTAGACCACCATTACCGATGAGAGGAAAGCGAGCAGGTTTCATTTATGAATGAATATGCAAAAACCCACCCGGAGAGAATCTGTTTCGCTCGCCCGCAAAGTATAAACTTATGTCGGGATATATTTCACAAGGAAAGAATACTGAATAATCCCCACATCCTGTGAGTGAGAAAGGTGAACCACACGATAACGGGATATTCACACACACACACACACACACACACACAGGCTACGCCCGACACCGCTACGCCTGAGGCACTTCGGGTGAGTTCGCTTCGCTCGCAGACGCCTTCGGCCAATCGATCGTCTCTGTTGCCGTCACGTCACCGCTCTCGGCCAATCAGTCATCTCCGTTGCCGTCACGTCACCAGCTAATCAGGGGCCGGAGGGAACGTGTCCCCTTGAGGGATTCCCGCTTTCCGGGCCGATTTAGATCTATATGAACAGGAATTTATTATTATTATGTAGATAACTTTTATTGTATTAGCACATATAGTAGTCGCCGTATTATATGGTCTCGTGGAGGCGTTTATGATTTTGCTGCTTTAGATCGAGCTGACTTGATTGTAGTTAGTTTGTGGGCCATTTTTCTTTTAAATCTTAATGTCGAAAACGTCTTGGATTTTGGTTTTGGCCGCGATAGGAACGGTTTCGAGTGCTTTGACCCTCTTCGTGCATGCCTCGGGCGTTGTAGTAGTAATTCGGGTAGTTGTAGTACACCATTTGGCTCGAGTTGTGGTACACCATTTGGCTCGTGTTGTACACCATTTGCCCCGAGTTGTAGTACGCTATTTGCCTCGAGTTGTGTACCTGGCCCCTCCTGGTATCGTGGTCGTGAATGCCTCGGGCGTTGTAGTGGTAGTTCGGGTAGTTGTAGTAAACCATTTGCCCTGAGTTGTGTACCTGGCCCCTCCTAGTATCGTGGTTTGAGTGGTACTGGCGAGGGGTATTGTTTTCATGATTTGAATGATAATTGTATTGATTCTTTTTATAGTTGTTGTGGCCTCTGGTTTTGGTGTTGTTACCAGTCCGATGGTGGTCTGGTGTGTGGCTTGAGTTGATGTGAGGCATTCTTGCAGATTGGGCCATTTTCCTTTTGGCTTTTCGTTGAAGTGCAGAGTTGGTTTGAGGCACTTTACCAAACTCTTCCCTCTTCACTTCTGCCAATAGGTCTTATATTTCTGAGTTCTTCGTTCCTTGTGGGTGGACATTCTTTCTAAGTCCTCCATCGGATTTTGGAACGATTTTGGAACGGGGCCAATCTCGGAAGTTGAGGGCACTCTTTCCTCCTCTGTTTCTGTGTCTTTCTTTTCACCCTCAGAAGGCTTTTGAAGTATTGCAGTGCTTTCCATGGATGCAGTGTTGATGTGAGGCTTTCTTGCAGATTCGGCCATTTTCCTTATGGCCTTGTGGGTGGACATACTTTCCAAGTCCTCCATCGGAGTTTGGAACGATTTTGGAACGGGGCCAATCTCGGAAGTTGAGGGAATTCTTTTCTCCTCTGTTTCCTGGTCTTCCTTTTCACCCTCAGAAGGCTTTTGAAGCATTCCAGTGCTTTCCGTGGATGCAGTGGAATCGTTCTCCTTTTGTTTTTTCATGTCCACGATGTCCTCCCTGCATACTTCTTCAGGAGGAGTAGGAGACTCTTCAGTTACTTTGTGCTCTTGAGGCCCGTCGGAAGACCGTTGGGAAGAGTCTACATGAGAGACAGAAGTCTTCTGGATATTTTGAAGCGTCTCTTGTTCTTCGAGAAGGTTCTTCCTGTCTTCCGGTTGCAAGAGTCCTTCTTTACCACCATCAACTTCCCTTTCCTCGAAGTCTACCTGTGTCATTTTGTCCTCTGAAGCTCGTTGTGCTGAGGCTTCACAGCAGCAAATGGTTTGCAAAGCCTGGCGAAGCTTCTTCGAAGCCGCACGAAGGGCTTTGCCGAAGACCTGAAAAATGGCCTTCGAGCTGGTGGTCATTGTTGGCACTCCCTCAGATCCTCAGGACACTCTTCGTATGTTTTCGAAAATGGTGTACTTGGTCGTTGTGGCGAGTTGGTTATCTCAATTGGGGGCAAATAGTTTCCATGAACCCTTTGGGTACTATGTAATTACTTTAGGGTATGTAGTGTTGACCTGGACATATTGATAATGATGATGATGATGACAATGATAATAACAATAATCATCATCATTTTATCATCACCACCACCACCACCATCATCATCATCATCATCATCATCATCATCATCATCATCATCATCATCATCATCATCATCATCATCATCATCATCATCATCATCATCATCATCATCATCATCATCATCATCATCATCATCATCATCATCATCATCATCATTATCATCATCATCATCATCACCACCACCACCACCTCTACATCCACCTTCCTGATGACCAGTTTAGTGTAATAAGAGTCACATTGTTTATATTATGTAGAAATAGCCGTCATCATTATCATTTTCATCTTCCTGAAGGCCAGTGGAGTGTAATATGGGTCACATTGTTTAAATTATGTGGAAATAGCCCCACAATAAGGATACTCGTGTTGATCTAATCCTGTACATAATATGCATCAAAAATAAATTGATTAATTGATAACATATAAAAACGCTTTTGCATATATATAGATATCCTCTCACGACAGGCACAGGTTGAACGTCTATTGTGTTTTCATTTAAGTGAAAGCTACTTTTCCGTTTCACCTCCCTCTCTCTCTCTCTCTCTCTCTCTCTCTCTCTCTCTCTCTCTCTCTCTCTCTCTCTCTCTCTCTCTCTCTCTCTCTCTCTCTCTCTCTCTCTCTCTCTCTCTCTCTCTCTCTCTCTCTCTCTCTCTCTCTCTCTCTCTCTCTCTCTCTCTCTCTCTCTCTCTCTCTCTCTCTCTCTCTCTCTCTCTCTCTCTCTCTCTCTCTCTCTCTCTCTCTCTCTCTCTCTCTCTCTCTCTCTCTCTCTCTCTCTCTCTCTCTCTCTCTCTCTCTCTCTCTCTCTCTCTCTCGATTGGAAAACAAATATGGCGTGTGACCGGTCCTACAGTTTTGAGCTCCGTGCTCTTTGTTAGAATTCCGGCAGTGTTATTGTGTTCCAACCCTTCGTTGTGTGCTGTGAGATATTATAAGACCACCTCTACCATTTTTTGTCATCACGGTGTGTGAACATTAACTAATTTAGTCTATAACTGTGAAAACATTATCCCTCCGACCTTCCTGGTCAGAGGCGGCCAAGTCTGCGCATGTGCAGTAAGAGGTTTGTGACGACATGGATGAATCGCTCTCCCCGCATACTGCCTCATAAATCCTGAACTCCTGTGAATAATCTTAACGTGTGGTAATCATGGACTACTCAGGGCCACAGGCTATTGCCATCGTTGAAGCCGATCTCGCTATGAGTGACGATGAAAATCCAATTAACATATGGCCCCCACTTACGACTTACAACCATCACGCTCAAGGGAATTCTCCTGCATCTGGCAACTCTGCACCACAACCATTTACCCCCGCTAAACGCACTCTAAATGAAGTCTCCAATAATAGCAGCCCACCACCTTCTCCTGCTGCTAAATCATCGAAGAAGAATCCAATGACAGAGCCACAAGCTTATGATATCACACCATCTCCCACCCCTACCCCCCCAATCTCGTCCTATACTTCGCCGTCACAGGCTCCTGCCTTTGCTCCCAGAGAGAAATATGTCAAATTAACTTTCCCTGACAACTCAAGCTGTGACGTGAAACTTCGGTGGCTCTCCAACGTTGCCAAGTCTTTCCGTCTCGATCGTGAGCTGGCTGAGGTGAAGATGTCAGCTATTACATCTCGTTTCGTCTATGTTTCAAGACAACGACAAGACATCATTAAAAGTATCACGAGTGGGGAAATATTATCTTTACGCCTAGTCATCCAGGACTCCACGGAAAGACCACGTAAATTCCCTACGTACCTCCTCACTCGATACCCTGTCAGCATCGATGCCTCTCATTCCAAGGAATATCCAGGGATACATACAGCTCGCAGATTCGTCCAAAATGGGACGCCAATCAACCGACTAGTCATCACGTGGAGCCTACTTGAACCACCGCCGCCTACCTTAGAGTTCCCCTTCCTACCTTTCCTCCCTCCCTGTGAGCTTCGCAAAATGAAAGATGAAATTCCATGGTGCTATAAATGCTGGGGCTTCAAACATATCTCAAGATACTGTTCCGCTCCCGCAAAGTGTGCCTGGTGCGCGGAGAATCATGACACTCGTTCCTGCCCTCACCGCCCACCCACTCCACCCACCACGTCCGACGACTCCGCATCTACCTCAGAACTTTCCATATCCCCACCACCAGACACATCCCGATGGAAGTGCCCCCGATGCCATAAACCAGGGGTCAACGTTTGGCATGGCTGTACTAAGCGAACACCCACGGCCACTTCCCAAAGACTTGGACCACCACTATCATCACTACCACCACCACTTCCAGCCACCTCTCTCACGACGCCCAGCACCACGGACTCTGCTGAAGTACAAGCTCTTCGCCAAGCTGTTGCATCTCTCGAATCCCGCTGTTCAGCCCTCACGAAGCGATTCGATGCCATAGATGCCCGTATCGAAAGTTTAGTTAACCAACAGGCTACCACAGCAACCACACTTGCCAGTCTAGTTGAATCTCACAAAGTTGTTATCACCTCTGTCACAGCCCTTACAGAGCGACTTGATACAGTTGCCTCCCATCTAGAGAAGCTCTCGTCGCCTTTGAACTCCTCTACCCATGCTCCGCCTGGCAGCGCCCACATTCAAACACCAACCTCTTCCGGCTCTCGCAAAGCACATAGTAATAAGATTCTCTGATCTCGTATCGCTTCACGTCATCTCCTGGAATGCTTTCGGAATACGCCATAACACGAAACTCACTGCACTGAAGACATATGTCCATCGCCATCACCCCCAGATAGTATTTATTCAAGAAGCCTTTCCCGGTGGTGCTCAGCCATGTGACACGGCACCTACGCTGTCTGGCTATGTCTCGTACATACATCCAGCCAGGAATGGCCTCATTTCTTACGTCCACGCATCCATGCCACACAAGCTCCTTCGATGCTCCAGGGATACTACTATGACCTTTCAGTTAATTGAAGTCACTGTGGGCAATGGTAAACTTCGACTTTGCAACGTATACTCTGCCCCTGGTGTTATTAATCTTGTTGCCCTCCCAGTACCTACAAATCGTGGAGTGATTTATATGGGGGATTTCAACGCTCGACATCCTGCTCTTGGTGATGCCTCCCCTGTCCCCAACCGTAGTGGAATCCCTCTACTCAACTACATACATCGGTACCGACTCACACGATGGGAAACTGGTGGAGCCACACATGCACGTGGAGGCACAGTTGACCACATCATCACGTCTGGCCTCGTGCCATCCCGTGTCGCCTGTCAATCAATTCCTTCTCTCTTCTCCGACCATATTGCTCTTAGTTTATACTACTCCATACCATCTCGGATTCCAACTTCTCATCACCGGACCCGTATATCCATTCCTCCTAAATATTGCCCTACGTATATTTCGTACATCTCTAATCTCCTTCCCACATTTGACTTCCTATCCCCCGACGCACTATACACGTCCTTAGTGAATACCACACACGACTTCTACAGCCGCTATGTAACCAAAGCTCACCTACCACGCCGCCCTGTACCTCACTCATGGACGTTGGACCACCGTATTATCCAAGCGGAGAGAGCTACACAGACTACTGGTCATACTTTTCAGACGCAACCCACACCTGATTCTTTACATCAGTACCAAATAGCACGGGATAATATGGTCGCCCTCCAGAACTGTGCCTACACAGAGTCTTGGCAGAAATACACTGATTCCATAAATCACCAGACTAGTATCGCGACCATGTGGCGCCTTGTAAAAAGGGTCGTTAAGAAGCAACCTCCCAGCGCCCTCCATCACAGTCCAGACGCCTACGCCCAGGACCTCATTACTTTATGGTCGTCACAGTCACAGACTAACAATCTTCCTACGCATATCCAAGAGGCACTCTCCACTCGTCGCAACACCCGTAATCTCCATCTAATGGCTGCACTTCTCCACCCAGATGAAGAAGACGACGTCCCGATTACGGAGAATGAATTACGACTAGCCATGGCTAATACAAAAACTTCTGCCCCCGGGGATGACGGCATTACATACCAAGTGCTCCGACTCCTACTGGAAGTTCCTGGCAACCCCCTCCTTCGCCTCTTCAACCTCTGCCTCCTACGTGGACATGTACCTGCAGCCTGGACTTTAAGCACGATTGTCCCGATACCGAAACCAGGTACTGATAAATTCAGGCCCATTTCCCTAACTTCATGCTTCAGCAAGATGCTTGAACGTATCATCCTTGCCCGGCTCATGAATCGTCTACAAGGTCAACTCTCGCCGCAGCTGTATGGTTTCCTCCCACGTCGAAGTACGCACCACTGCCTTACTGAGCTCTACACCCGCCTCTCTCCCACCAGCGTAGTTGCCTTCCTGGACCTCAAAAGTGCTTTCGATGTAGCCAACCATGAAATAATTCTTGACCAGCTGGTTACCTTCGGAGTGCAAGGAAACCTCCTTCGATGGATTCGAGGTTATCTGAGTAACAGGAAGTCACGTGTTCTCTTTCGAGGTGTGTGCAGTTCCTACGAGCAGTTCAAACTCGGTACCCCGCTTACTCTCATTTCTTCCTAACGTTCCCGGTACAACCCTTCTCTGCTACGCGGACGACATCTGCATCCATTCCAATTCGCCCGCTGACCTCCAATTCGTCCTAAATGGCTTCTACACGTCAACTACCGCTTGTGGTCTCATCATTTCCCCTGAGAAAAGCAGAATATATTCATCTCGTACTCTCCAAGCACTACCGACGTTCAACATGGGAAGTGATGCTATCCCTCATTGCACACAGTACACATACCTTGGAGTACCAGCCCGGATCACTCCAGCCATACCGACTCGACAACGTATCCATCCCCTTGTTAATGATCTCCTTGATCGTCTGCAGGCCCGTTTTAACCCTATCAAGTGGCTTGCCACAAATTCCACCGGCGCTTCATTACCAATGGTCAGAACTCTATACACCACATTTCTTCGAT
>NW_027467713.1:3282166-3309666 GCF_046742065.1 Oratosquilla oratoria
ATGCAAGGGTAGTGGGTCAGGGATTGGAGATGGTTAAAGAAAATGGAGAAAAGTGGGAGGTGAGCCAGTTGTTGTTTGCTGACGACGCTGAGCTTATGGCAGGATCGGAGGAAGGACTGAGGAAGCTGGTGACAGAGTTTGGGAGAGTATGTGATAGAAAAAAGCTAAAGATAAATGTGGGTAAAAGTAAGGTGATGAAATGTACAAGGGGTGAAAGTGGCAGTAGACTGGAAGTGAGCATTAAGGGAGAGCGACTGGAGGAAGTGGATAGTTTTAGATACTTGGGTGCAAATGTGGCAGGAGAAGGTTGAGTGAAGGTGGAGGTAGAATGTAGATTGAGAGAAGCGAGTAAATGCCTTGGTGGATTAAAAAGTGTAATGAGAAATAGACATTTGGGAATGGATGCTAAGAGGAGACTGTATGAAGGAGTGATTGTGCTGACAGCACTGTATGGGGCAGAAACATGGAACATAAGAGAAGAAGAGAGAAGGAGTTTGAATGTGTTTGAGATGAGGTGTCTGAGAAGTATGATGGGGGTTACTAGGCTAGATAGGGTGAGAAATGAGGAGGTGAGGAGAAGAACGGGGGTGGAAAGAGAGTTGGGAGATAGGGTTGATGAAAGAGTATTAGGATTGTTTGGACACATGGAAAGAATGAGTGAAGAAAGACTGGTAAAAGAGGTATGGAAGGTAGATGTGGAGGGAGTGAACATGAGGGGATGTCCTAGGATGAGGTAGATGGATGGGGTGAAGGGTGCTTTGGGGAAGAGGGGAATGTCTGTTGAGGAAGGACGGGAGAGGACAGAAGACAGGGGTGAATGGAGAATGGTTGTATATGGATGAGTTTGTGATGCATGAGGTGGAATGGGTGGGGGGTGGGGGATGAGGTAGTATGTGTGTGAGCAAAATTTGATGCAGCCCGAAGGGATTTCTCCCTGTCTCCTCCTTTTATGCATGGGGAGACGGAGAGGGGGGGTCTCCGATTTAATGAAGCGGCCTTGCTGTGGATGTGCTGTGTCTTGCGACACTGCTTGTGACCCAGGGCAGTGGATAAGGTGCAGGGATGACCCGTCATCCAGGAGGTGCTAAGCTAAGAGGGAGGGTGGAGGGGTGTGGAGTGTATTCAGGGATGGAATGAGTGGGAATGATTTTTATGCCTTTCCCTTTTTGCCTACCTCCCTTGTAAGGGGGAAAAAGCCTTCGTATATGTATGTAACCAACTAACAACTATACAAACTAGCTGACTAAGCCACTAGCTGTCTACTGATTAACTAACTAAATCCGAATTAACTTACTAGGTAAATAACTAATTTGATAACTAATTAGCTAACTACCCAACTAGGTAACTAAATAGATGCATGACAAAATAAACAGATAAATGCAGAAATAGGTAATCTAACCAGTAAATAAATATGAACACATATATAAGGAAATAAGATGGATCAGTAAATAATATCAGCGATCTCTGTAACCACCATTTACGGTATCTTGAGAGAAATTGTCAAAATGCGCTGTAGACCAGTGAATACCGTGTCGAACTCATGAGCAGGCGGTCGTGAGTTCGTTTACCGGGACCCACTACGGGCTTCTTGCGCTAGTTCGCGACAGCCCTGCCTTACCATGGGTTTCTCACTTCCCACTTCTTGAGAGTGGAGTGGTAAGAGTCGCAACTTGAACCATATTTGGCCAGTTTTCTCTTACCGTGAGATTGGACATGGTAACAAATACTCTCGACTTGTGAAAGGAAATTTTAAAAGAATAAAAATAGGCCAAGATGTGAATACGTCTATAACAAGCCAAATACAATTTATAGTAAATAAGCAGTATTGCCTTATAGATGTATTTAATGACTCTTAATTTGTAGGTTTGTGGTGCCTTATTTTCCCTACTTCTTTTTCTGATATAATCTTCGACCCAGATGATCTACTGAAATGATAGTTGTGTTGAAATTTTACGACCATGATTTTTTTCTTTCTTTCTTTCTTTTTTTTTTTTTAGTTAAAATGTAATTTACTTCATGAATTGGTTGGAACTGAAACTACAACCGACATGCAATGATATTCACCAAATTATTGCTCGTCATATGTAGCGAAAGAAACAAAAAAAATGTACATAAACTATATTTTGTTTCAAAACGTCAACAAAGCGACTTTATTTTTCATTTCTGAAGATTAACTCTGCAGCTTGTATGATATTTGCTAAACAAAACATAAGTACTGTATTGCTATTTTCAGTGCGTGACATTATTATCGCCTTTTTCTGCAGCTGTTTAAGAATGAGCGCATTATATGAAACACAAACATAAACATGCAAACACGTACCAATACACGCACACCAGTCCACACACCCACACAAACATACACATATACATACGCGCTCACGCACACACACACACATACGCGCGATGGGTTAAGTACCTGGAAGAAAAATCTATAATGAACCCAAATCAATTTGGATTTAGACAAGGGAGATCTTGTACAACAAATCTGATTTGTTTTTACTCAAGATTAGTAGACATAATAGAAGAAAGAGATGGATGGGCAGACTGTGCTTTTCTGGACCTGCAAAAGGCATTCGATAAGGTACCTCATAGGAAACTAATAAATAAGATAGAGTCAAAAGGTGGCATCAGAGGAAAGTTATTGGAATGGATGAAAGACTTTCTGATTGGGAGGAAAATGAGAGTTGTAATTAGAGAAAAATTCTCCAACTGGGAAGAAGTAAAAAGCGGGGTCCCGCAAGGATCAGTACTGGCCCCGATCATGTTCGCTGTATACATTAATGACATGAATGAAGGCGTGGAGTGCTATATAATTTTTTTTTGCAGATGATGCAAAATTACTTAATAAGGTAAAAACTGAAGAGGACTGCAACTCATTGCAACAAGATCTGGACACAATATGGAATTGGACTCAAAAGTGGGAAGTAAAATTCAATATTAAGAAATGCAGCATAATGGAATTTGGAAAGAGTAAAAATAGAATATCAAAAGATTACAGAATTGGGGAAGAAAAAATGAATAAAACAAACTATGAAAAAGATCTTGGAGTGATGATTGGAAAGGACATGAAACCAGATAAGCATATAAACAAGATGTTCGGAGAAACCTACAACTTATTGAGAGCAATCAAAGTGGCATTTACCTATATGGACGAAGAAATGATAAGGAAAATACTTACTACACTAATAAGACCAAAACTCGAGTACGCATCATCACTTTGGACACCCAGTACCAAAAAGAATATTAAGAAACTAGAAAGATTACAAAGAGCGACAACAAAACTAGCACCGACACTCGCCGAACTAACATATGAGCAAAGACTATCCAAATTGAACCTACCAACTCTGGAACAAAGAAGAGAAAGAGGAGATTTGCTATCTATCTACAGAATAATGAAAGGAATGGAAGTTTTAGACAGGAACGACCTATTAATGTGGGACAACGGTAAAACAAGAGGACACGGAAAAAAAAATTGAAAAAGGATAGTTATAGAAAAAACTTGAAAAGGAACAGTTTCCCACACAGAGCGATAAATACATGGAACAAATTAGACAACAAAACAGTATGTGCTAACACTACAAGATTTTAAGATAAAACTTGATGCGGAGAGATACAAAGACGGGTCCCCACGAGCATAGATCCCCTCCCGTATATTACAACTAGGTAAATACAACTAGGTAAACACACACACACACACACACACACACACACACACACACACACACACACACACACACACACACACACACACACAACCACACACACGGTGGCGGATTGGTAAAGCACTGGCCTCACAAGCCAGAGAACCGGGGTTCGATTCCCCGGCCGGGCGGAGATAAGTTGGGTTTGTCTCCTTTCACATGTAACCCCTGTTCACCTAGCAGTGAGTAGGTACGGGACGTTAGTCAAGGAGTTCTGACCTTGCTGTCCCGGTGTGTGGTGTGTGAGTGGTCCCAGACCTACCCAGAGATCGGCAAATAATGAGCTCTGAGCTCACTGCCGTAGGAAGGTGTCTGGCTGTCTCGACAGAGACTGCAGCAGATCCGAGGTGAATACATGCATACACACGTATGCATACACACACACTTCGTGGCGCCGTGGTTATAGTTCTCGCCTACCACTACGGCGGTCCGGGTTCGACTCCTGCCCAGGGCTGAAATAATTTTAGTATCGCTGCTCTTCGAGTCGTTACTCCAACTCTCGTGAGCGGGGAGTTAGGTGCGTGTGTGCGTGGTCACAGCATTACCCATAGATCGGTCATACGAGCTCTGAGCTCTCCTCCAGTGAGGAAATAGCTGTCGATCACGAGTTCCAACACGTGATCCAAAGACCAAGGTGAATTATACATACATACGCGCGCACACACACACACACACACACACAGATTACAGGCTAGACCACCATTACTGCTCAGAGGAAGGCGAGCAGGTTTCATTTATGAATATGCAAAAACCCACCCGGAGAGAATCTGTTTCGCTCGCCCGCAAAGTATAAACTTATGTCGGGATATATTTCACAAGGAAAGAATACTGAATAATCCCCACCTCCTGTGAGTCAGGAAGGTGAACCACACGATAACGGGATATTCACACACACACACACACACAGGCTACGTCCGACCCCGCCACGCCTGATGCACTTCGGGTGACCTCGCTTCGCTCGCAGACGCCTTCGGCCAATCGATCGTCTCTGTTGCCGTCACGTCACCGCTCTTGGCCAAATCAGTCATCTCCGTTGCCGTCACGTCACCACTCTCTCAGCTAATCAGGGGCCAGAGGGAACGTGTCCCCTTGAGGGATTCCCGGTTTCCGGGCCGATTTAGATCTATATGAACAGGAATTTATTATTATTATGTAGATAACTTTTATTGTACTGGCACATATAGTAGTCGCCATATTACATGGTCTGGAGGAGGAGTTTATGATTTTCCTGTTTTGAATCGTGCCGACTTGATTGGAATCAGTTTATAGGCCATTTTTCTTTAAAATCTTAATATCGAAGACGTCTTCGATTTTGGTTTTGACTGCGATATTAACGGTTTGGAGTGCTTTGGTCCTCTAAGTGAATGCCTCAGGCGTTGTAGTAGTAGTAGTTCGGGTAGTTGTAGTACACCATTTGCCTCGAGGTGTATATCTGGCCCCTCATGGTATCATAGTCGTGAATGCCTCGGGCGTTGTAGTGGTAGCTAGGGTAGTTGTAGTACACCATTTGCCTCGTGTTGTTTACCTGGCCCCTCCTGGTATCGTGGTCGTGAATGCCTCGGGCGTTGTAGTGGTAGTTCGGGTAGTTGTAGTAAACCATTTGCTCTGAGTTGTGTACCTGGCCCCTCCTAGTATCGTGGTTTTGGTGGTACTGGTGATGGGTGTTGTTATCATGAGTTGAATGATAATTGTATTGATTTTTTTTATAATTGTTGTGGCCTCTGGTTTTGGTGGTGTTACCAGTCCGATGCTAGTCTGGTGTGTGGCTTGAGTTGATGTGAGGCTTTCTTGCAGATTGGGCCATTTTCCTTTTGGCTTTTCGTTGAAGTGCAGAGTTGGTTTGAGGCTCTTTACCAAACTCTTCCCTCTTCACTTCTGCCAAATAGGTTTTATATTTGCGAGTTCTTCGTTACTTGTGAGTGGACATTCTTTCTAAGGCCTCCATCGGATTTTGGAACGATGTTTGAACGGGGCCAATCTCGGAAGTTGAGGGCACTCTTTCCTCCTCTGTTTCTGTGTCTTTCTTTTCACCCTCAGAAGGCTTTTGAAGCATTCCAGTGCTTTCCATGGATGCAGTGTTGATGTGAGGCTCTCTTGCAGATTCGGCCATTTTCCTTATGGCCTTGTGGGTGGACATTCTTTCTAAGTCCTCCATCGGATTTTGGAACGGTTTTGGAACGGGGTCAATCGCGGAAGTTGAGGGAATTCTTTTCTCCTCTGTTTCCTGGTCTTCCTTTTCACCCTCAGAAGGTTTTTGAAGCACTGGAGTGCTTTCCGTGGATGCAGTGGAATCGTTCTCCTTTTGTTTTTTCATGTCCACAATGTCCTCCTTGCATACTTCTTCAGGAGGAGTACGAGCCTCTTCAGTTACTTCGGGCTCTTGAGTCCTGTCGGAAGACCGTTGGGAAGAGTCTTCATGAGAGACAGAAGTCTTCTGGATCTCTTGAAGCGTCTCTGGTTCTTCGAGAAGGTTTTTCCTGTCTTCGGGTTGCAAGAGTCCTTCTTTACCACCATCAACTTCGCTTTCCTCGAAGTCTACCTGTGCCATTTTGTCCTCTGAAGCTCGCTGTGCTGAGGCTTCACAGCAGCAAAGGGTTCGGAAAGCCTGGCGAAGCTTCTTCGAAGCCGCACGAAGGGCTTTGCCGAAGACCTGAAAAATGGCCTTCGAGCTGGTGGTCATTGTTGGCACTCCCTCAAATCCTCTGGACACTCTTCGTATGTTTTCGAAAATGGTGTACTTCGTCGTTGTGGCGAGTTGGTTATCTCAATTTGGGGCAAATGGTTTCCATGAAGCCTTTGGGTACTATGTAATTACTTTAGGGTATGTAATGTTGACCTGGACATAATGATACTGATGATGATGACAGTGATGATAACAATAATAACAATAACGATAATCATCATCATTTTTATCACCACCACCATCATCATAATCATCATCATCATCATCATCATCATCATCATCATCATCATCATCATCATCATCATTATCATCATCATCACCTCCACCACCACCTCTACTTCCATCTTCCTGATGACCAGTTTAGTGTAATAAGGGTCACATTGTTTATATTATGTAGAAATAGCCGTCATCATTATCATTTTCATCCTCCTGAAGACCAGTGTAGTGTAATATGGGTCACATTGTTTAAATTATGTGGAAATAGCCCCACATAAGGATACTCATGTTGATCTAATCCTGTACATAATATGCATAAAAAATAAATTGATTAATTGATAACATACGAAAAAAACGCTTATGCATATATGTAGATATCCTCTGACGACAGGCATAGGTTGTACGTCTATTGCCGTTTCATTTAAGTGAAAGTGACTTTTCCGTTTCACCTCTCGCCCCCCCTCTCTCTCTCTCTCTCTCTCTCTCTCTCTCTCTCTCTCTCTCTCTCTCTCTCTCTCTCTCTCTCTCTCTCTCTCTCTCTCTCTCTCTCTCTCTCTCTCTCTCTCTCTCTCTCTCTCTCTCTCTCTCTCTCTCTCTCTCTCTCTCTCTCTCTCTCTCTCTCTCTCTCTCTCTCTCTCTCCACTTTCACCCTCCCCTCTCCCTCTCCCCCCCTCTCTCTCTCTCTCCTCCCTTTCACTCCCATCTCTCTTTTTCTCTCTCTTCACAGCAGGTGATACACTTGGTTCGATTTATTCTGGCTAGACGACAAACTATTTTATTCAGTTTTGGAGAAGATCCCCAGGGGAATAGGGCCCCAGCGATCGAGCCCCACCTCCAATTTCAATTATATCAAGGTCGTCCGTCCTTGGACTGGAATAGAGTATGTGAAACGAGTCCTAGTACCGAAGGTGTTAAGAAACCTTCCCTCCCAAGTGGAACATTTACTCTATATTCTGGCTGTCGCTAGGCGATTTTATTTAACTCCGCATCACCTTACGTGTGGTGAAAAGGCCTCGTACTCATTCACGAAAACATCAGGGAACTCTACATATTGAACTATGGAAGATTAATGCGTGGAAGGGCGGTGAGTTAAACACAGAGAACAGTTGGAGTTTTATTCACTGACGTTTCGTTCTTACCAGGAATGTCCTGGTAAGGACGAAACGTCAGTGAATAAAACTCCAACTGTTCTCTGTGTTTAACTCACCGCCCTTCCACTCAACTCTACATATCTATCTATATAACAAAAGTCTTTCTTCGCGTCATCTTACCTGTATCGAAAGGTCATCTCACTCCTTCACGAAAACGTCAAATAATTCTACATATCTATCTACGAGTATATAACAAAAGCCTTTTTCTCCCTTATAAGAAAGGTATTCACCCAATGTATACACCCATCCACACCCATCTCAGTCCCCTCTTTTACCCATTTACTTCGCTTTTTATCTTAGCTTGCCCGATCAAAGAATTAAGTATAGAGAATAAGTTTTCACACTGAAGGAAGGAAAAACTAAAGTTGAAGGAAAAGGAAATGCATGACTTTGGTAGCGAAAGGTGAACAGTACTACATAAGTGATGACAGATGCATCAGAATTATAGGTTCACACAAAAGTTATATATATATATATATATATATATATATATATATATATATATATAATATGTATGTATATTGCAGTCGAAAAATATCTCTTTACAGCTAATGCAACTGATGATTACATGACTTATTTGTGAGAGTGAGTGGATACAAATATACATGTATAATATGAATGAGATGCATATATTATTGTCAAATTTACTCAAATGTATCAAACGAGAAAGCATTTTGCACCCCCCCCCCGCGCTCGCGCATTGTGTCTAATATTTATATTTATATACATATAAATATAAATATATATATATATATATATATATATGTATATATATATATATATATACTTTATATGTATGTGTGTGTGTATGTTTAAGGGTGTATTATGAAAAACAAACAAATGAATCAATAGATAATAAGTAATAGTCAGACAGAAATAATTAAGAAAAATACAACTAATTAATAGAGTAACTAGCAACTATACAAACAAATTAGCTGACTAGCCCACTGTCTACTGATTAAATAACTAAATCCGAATTAACCTACTAGCTAAATAACTAATTTGATAACTAATTAACTAACTACCCAACTAGGCGACTAAATAGATGGATAACAAAATGAATAGATGAATGCAGAAATAGGTAATCTAACCAGTAAATGAATATGAACACGTATATAAGGAAATAAGATGCATCAATAAACAGTATCAGTGATCTCGCTAACCACCATTTACGGTATCTTGAGAGAAATTGTCAAAATGCTCGGTAGACCAGTGGATACCGTGTCGAACTCATGAGCAGGTGGTCGTGAGTTCGTCTACCGAGACCCGCTGCGGGCTTCTTGCGCAGGTTCGCGACGGCCCTGGCCAAGCGAGGAGGCGACCCAAAGATCGACAAAACCCTTACCATGGGTTTCTCACTTCCCACATTTTGGGAATGGAGTGGTAAGAGTCGCAACTTGAACCATATTTGGCCAGTTTTATCTCACCGTGAGATTGGACATGGTAACAAATACTCTCGACCTATGAAAGGAAAATTTAAAAGAAGAAAAAGATAGGCTAAGATGTGAATACGTCTATAATAAGTCAAATGCAATTTATAGTAAATAAGCAGTATTTCCTTATAGATGTACTAAGTATTTCAGCGGCTTTGACCCATCGTTTTTCGCTCATATTTCCAAAATAACCATTCACGTCAGCATGATATATTAGCACATACTAATTCACACCCTGCCCTAATTTTTGACGTTATAGTGCATTCACAAGGGTGTTTATTTACGGCGTTTACTCTTGATATCAAGTGTGTCGTAGCCGACACCCGTGAAGTAAATCAAACAAGTGAAGTTGTGATGTCATCACAAACTACCTCGCTTATCGCAACCAAGGCGGTGTGGGCGGGGGCTGTGAGAAGGTCCAGATCGTTCGAAGAAGAGTACTGGTCATCGGACAGCATACATGAAAGTGTGGAACCCGTCATCATCACCATGGACAGCGATGACAAGGATGAACTGTTTATCCATAGTGGTATGGAATGAAATAAAATGCATGCCCAGTTATTATCATAATTTCCCTATCCATCATATGTATAAACTTGTTATTGAATTCCCTTTCCGGGTGCATCGCATTCAATTATTATTACTTTTTTTTCACAGAGAGAGAGAGAGAGGGGGGGGGGGTAGGAGGAGGGAGGAAATGGGGAGGAAGGAGGGAAGGGGAGGAGGATGGGATAGACGAGGTAGTTTGTGATGACGTCACAACTTCACTTGTTCGATTTACTTCACGGGTGTCGGCTGCGAGACATTTGATGTCAAGAGCAAACGCCGTAAATAAATACACTTGTGAATGCACTATAATGTCAAAAATTAGGGCAGGGTGTGAATTAAGTTGTGCTAATATATTATGCTGATGTGAATAGTTATTTCGGAAATATGAACGAAAAACGATGGGTCAAAGCCACTGAAATACTTAGTAGTTTATGACTCTTAATTTGTAGTTTTGTGGTGCCTTATTTTCCCTCCTTCTTCTTTTTCTCATTAAATCTTCGACTCAGATGATCTATTCAAATGGTGGTTGTGTTGAAATTTTACAAGCACGATGGAGTTTTTTTTTTTTTTAGGTAAAATGTAATTTACTTCAACAAAGCGACTTTATTTTTCATTTCAGAAGATTAACTCTGCAGCTTGTATGATATTTGCTAAACAAAACATAAGTATTGCTATTTTCAGTGCGTGACATTATTATCGTCTTTTTCTGCAGCTGTTTAAGAATGAGCACATTATATAAAACACAAACATAAACATACATAAACATACGTGCTCGCGCGCGCACACACACACACACACACACGCTAACAAACACACACACACACACACACACACACACACACACACATACATACACACGTATACATACACACACTTCGTGGCGCTGTGGTTATAGTTCTCGCCTACCACTACGGCGGTCCGGGTTCGACTCCTGCCCAGGGCTGAAATAATTTCAGTATCGCTGCTCTTCGAGTCGTTACTCAAACTCTCGTGGGCGGGGAGTTGGGTGCGTGTGTGCGTGGTCACAGCATTACCCATAGATCGGTCATACGAGCTCTGAGCTCTCTTCCAGGGGGGAAATAGCTGTCGATCACGAGTCCAACACGTGATCCAAAGACCAAGGTGAATTATACATACGGGCGCGCGCACACACACACACACACACACACACACACACACACACACACACACACACACGTATGCATACACACACACGTATGCATACACACACACTTCGTGGCGCTGTGGTTATAGTTCTCGCCTACCACTACGGCGGTCCGGGTTCGACTCCTGCCCAGGGCTGAAATTATTTCAGTATCACTGCTCTTCGAGTCGTTACTCCAACTCTCGTGAGCGGGGAGTTGGGTGCGTGTGTGCGTGGTCACAGCATTACCCATAGATCGGTCATACGAGCTCTGAGCTCTCTTCCAGGGGGGAAATAGCTGTCGATCACGAGTCCAACACGTGATCCAAAGACCAAGGTGAATTATTCATACGGGCGCGCACACGCGCACACACACACACACACACACACACACACACACACACACACACACACACACACACACACACACACACACACACACACACACATACACACAGATTACAGGCTAGACCACCATTACCGATGAGAGGAAGGCGAGAGAATCTGTTTCGCTCGCCCGCAAAGTATAAACTTATGTCGGGATATATTTCACGAGGAAAGAAAACTGAATAATCTCCACCTCCTGTGAGTGAGAAAGGTGAACCACACGATAACGGGATATTCACACACACACACACACACACACACACACACACACACACACACACACACACACACACACACACACACACACACACGCACACACGCACACACGCACACACGCACACACGCACACACACACACACACACACACACACACACACACACACACACACACACACACAGGCTACTAGGGGTGATCAGAAAGTAATGACAGTCGGACTCGTAGCTGAGAGACTATAAGTGTTGGGGGGGCGGGGAGCAAGGGGCAGCAAGTGTTGCCTGTTGTTACATGTTTGAGCTTGTCGCTGTTTGTCTAGCTTACAATTTATCGTTGCGCTGTGCGATTGCGTCATTGTTGGTTTGCCTCTCCAACCGGAAACATGGATTTTTCGAAAGAAGGCTGCAGATTCTACACCTTCATAAGGTGGAAACTCGGGAAAAAAGCAACGGAAATCAGAGAGGAATTGTTGCAAGTTTTTCCCGAGTCTACTCCATTACTGGAAACTGTTTCCTGCTGGATTCGAGCTTTCGCAGCCGGAAAATTGCAGCTAGAAGATGATCATCGTCCTGGCCGCCCTCGGACATCCGTGACCGAAGCAACGACGGTCCGTGCGCGGGCCATCATTGACGAAGATCCAACTGTTACTCTTCGATTCTTATCCTTGGAGCTCGGTGTCAGTTATGGGAGCGCACATGACATCGTGCATGAACACTTAGGGCTGAGGAAGAAGTGTGCTCGATGGATACCTTATTTGCTTACGGAAGAGCAGAAGAGCGAACGGGTGCGGATTTGTCGTCTATGGCTGGCTGAATTCGAGCCAAATGGTCCGAAACGGTTCTCAGATGTAGCTACCAGAGATGAGTGTTGGATTTCTTTCTTCACCACCAGAGACAAGCAGTCTAACATGGTGTGGTTGAGTGATGAAGAACCTCGACCTCAGATTCTGAAGGAAGGATTTCGCAGCAGGAAGCGCCTTTTCACCATCTTCTTCAATTCACAAGGACCAATGTGTGTGGATGTAATGCCTCAACAGTGTACTATCACAACCCAGTACTACACTGATCAGGTCCTTCCTCGAGTCCTGGAATATCAGGCCAAGACTGCACCAACCCGTCGCCGATCGCGCCTTTTGCAGCACCATGACAATGCTGCCCCCCCACAAAGCTCGCCTCACTGTGCAGTTCCTGGAGCAGCAGGGGATCACACTTCTCCCCCACCCACCCTACTCGCCTGACCTTGCTCCCTGTGATTTTTGGTTGTTTCCAAAGATCAAGGGTGCGATCGCAGGGAAGCTCTTTCATCGCATCCAAGATCGGGCGCGAGCAGTCAATTCAGAGCTACGAGGAAAATCGGCTTCTGAGTACCGGGAGTGCTTCATGAAGTGGCGAAAGAGGATGGAACGTTGCATAGAGGTAGGAGGGGAGTACTTTGAAGGAATGTAGGCCACTATTTGGATTTACCTCTGTACCGTGAAAATATATGGTATCACTGTCATTACTTTTTGATCACCCTTCGTACGTCCGACCTCGCTACGCCTGAGGCACTTCGGGTGAGTTCGCTTCGCTCGCAGACGCCTTCGGCCAATCGATCGTCTCTGTTGCCGTCACGTCACCGCTCTTGGCCAAATCAGTCATCCCCGTTGCCGTCACGTCACCACTCTCTCAGCCAATCAGGGGCCGGAGGGAATGTGTCCCCTTGAGGGATTCCCGCTTTCCGGGCCGATTTAGATCTATATCAACAGGAATTTATTATCATTATGTAGATAACTTTTATTGTACTAGCACATATAGTAGTCGCCGTATTATATGGTCTGGTGGAGGATTTTATGATTTTCCTGTTTTGAATCGTGCCGACTTGATTGTAATTAGTTTATGGGCCATTTTTCTTTTAAATTTTAATGTCGAAAACGTCTTGGATTTTGGTTTTGGCCGCGATAGGAACGGTTTCGAGTGCTTTGACCCTCTTCGTGAAAGCCTCGGGCGTTGTAGTGGTAATTCGGGTAGTTGTAGTACACCATTTGGCTCGTGTTGTACACCATTTGCCCCAAGTTGTAGTAAACCATTTGCCTCGAGTTGTGTACCTGGCCCCTCCTGCTATCGAGGTCGTGAATGCCTCGGGCGTTGTAGTGGTAGCTAGGGTAGTTGTAGTAAACCATTTGCTCTGAGTTGTGTACCTGGCCCCTCCTAGTATCGTGGTTTGGGTGGTACTGGCGAGGGGTATTGTTTTCATGATTTGAATGATAATTGTATTAATTTTTTATATAGTTGTTGTGGCCTCTGGTTTTGGTGTTGTTACCAGTCCGAAGGTGGTCTGGTGTGTGGCTTGAGTTGATTTGAGGCTTTCATGCAGATTGGGCCATTTTCCTTTTGGCTTTTCGTTGAAGTGCAGAGTTGGTTTGAGGCACTTTACCAAACTCTTCCCTCTTCACTTCTGCCAAATAGGTCTTATATTTCCGAGTTCGTCGTTCCTTGTGGGTGGACATTCTTTCTAAGTCCTCCATCGGATTTTGGAACGATTTTGGAACGGGGCCAATCTCGGAAGTTGAGGGCATTCTTTTCTCCTCTGTTTCTGTGTCTTTCTTTTCACCCTCAGAAGGCTTTTGAAGCATTCCAGTGCTTTCCATGGATGCAGTGTTGATGTGAGGCTCTCTTGCAGATTCGGTCATTTTCCTTATGGCCTTGTGGGTGGACATACTTTCTAAGTCCTCCATCGGAGTTTGGAACGATTTTGGAACGCGGCTAATTTCGGAAGTTGAGGGAATTCTTTTCTCCTCTGCTTCTGGGTCTTTCTTTTCACCCTCAGAAGGCTTTTGAAGCATTACAGTAATATCCGTGGATGCAATGGAATTGTTTTCCTCTTGTTTTTTCATGTCCACGATGGCCTCCTTGCATACTTCTTCAGGAGGAGTACGAGCCTCTTCAGTTACTTTGGGCTCTTGAGTCCAGTCGGAAGACCGTTGGGAAGAGTCTTCATGAGAGACAGAAGTCTTCTGGATCTCTTGCAGCGTCTCTGGTTCTTCGAGAAGGTTCTTCCCGTCTTCGGGTTGCAAGAGTCCTTCTTTACCACCATCAACTTCGCTTTCCTCGAAGTCTACCTGTGCCATTTTGTCCTCTGAAGCTCGCTGTGCTGAGGCTTCACAGCAGCAAATGGTTCGGAAAGCCTGGCGAAGCTTCTTCGAAGCCGCACGAAGGGCTTTGCCGAAGACCTGAAAAATGGCCTTCGAGCTGGTGGTCATTGTTGGCACTCCCTCAAATCCTCTGGACACTCTTCGTATGTTTTCGAAAATGGTGTACTTCGTCGTTGTGGCGAGTTGGTTATCTCAATTTGGGGCAAATGGTTTCCATGAACCCTTTGGGTACTATGTAATTACTTTAGGGTATGTAGTGTTTACCTGGACATAATGATAATGATGATGATGATGACAGTGATAATAACAATAATAACAATAACGATAATCATCATCATTTTTATCACCACCACCATCATCATAATCATCATCATCATCATCATTATCATCATCAATATCACCTCCACCACCACCTCTACTTCCATCTTCCTGATGACCAGTTTAGTGTATTAAAGGTCACATTGTTTGTATTATGTAGAAATAGCCGTCATCTTTATCATTTTCATCTTCCTGAAGACCAGTGGAGTGTAATATGGGTCACATTGTTTAGATTATGTGGAAATAGCCCCACAATAAGGATACTCGTGTTGATCTAATCCTGTACATAATATGCATAAAAAATAAGTTGATTAATTGACAACATATAAAAAAACGCTTATGCATATATGTAGATATCCTCTCACGCCAGGCATTGGCTCGGGTTCCGAATAGCGACTGTAATAACAGCGACTGTCAATAGAGCGACTTTACAACCGCGACTCTTTTAAAACAGCGCCTGTCACAACAGCGACCACATGATAGCGATTGTATTATAAGAGCGATTGTCATAACAGCGACATCATCGCATCAACTCCATGAAACTGCTCAGTAATAAAGCTATCGACCACTAAATTCACTTCAGGGAACTTATCTCACAAAGTGAACATAAACATGTAAACACGAACAAATAAACATGAGCGATAGAAACATAAGTCTGCGACTTTTTTAGCATATTTCATTCTGAACCTATCTCACAAAGTAAACACAACTGAACACGTAAATACAAACACGAAAACACAAGCAATTGAAACATAAGTCTGCGACCATTCTGACCGGTTGATAGTAAAGTCGCTATTGTTACAGTCGCTGTTATAATGCGGTCGCCATTATGACAGTCGCTGTTTTGAAAGTCGCTCACCTGATTACGTCGCCCTTGTGAAGCCGCTATTATGACTGTCGCTGTTTTGACAGTCGCTATCCGGCCCGGATCCCATATATACATATATATATATATATATATATATATATATATATATATATATAGATATATATGTATATATATATGTATATATATATATATATATATATATATGAGAGGTACAAAGAAAAGAAAAGAGAAGTAAAGCAAAAGGTAATGGATGCAAAGAGGAGAGCAGATGTGAAATGGGGTAAGAGTATGACAGAAAATTTTGAAAGTAATAAATAGATGTTTTGGAAAGAAATTAAGAGAGGAAGAGGAGGCGAATCAAGTAGAGAAGAAAAGGTAAAAGGTGCAGATGGAGAAATGATAATGGAAGAGAAGGCAGTAAGGGGAAGATGGGCAGAATATTTTAGGGAGTTGCTAAATGTGAAGGAGGATAGGGAGGGAAAGATAGCTGCGGTGGGAATGCGAAGAAAAGGAGTGATGAGTGAGGAGAATGGAGGAGAAATAAGGAAGGATGAGGTGAAGGCAGTTGTTAAGATGATGAAAGGAGGTAAGGCACCTGAGTTGGATGGATGCCATGCAGAATGTCTGAAAAAGGGAGGTACAGTGATGGTGGACTGGTTGGTGAGGTTATTTAATGTTTGCTGGAGAGAGGGTAGAGTGCCGGAGGACTGGAGGATTGCCTGTATAGTTCCTCTTTACAAGGGAAAAGGGGACAAGTGTGAATGTAGTAGTTTCAGAGGGATTAGCTTGTTAAGTGTAGTTGGGAAGGCTTATGGGAGGATCTTGATTGAGAGGATTAGGAGAGGAACAGAGGGAGTAATTGGTGAGGAACAGTGTGGATTTAGGACAGGTAGAGGTTGTGTAGATCAGATCTTTGTGGTAAGACAGATATGTGAGAAAGCTATAGGAAAGCGGAAGGATGTTTTTTTGGCTTTTATGGATCTGGAAAAGGCTTATGATAGGGTAGACAGAAAGGCACTGTGGGAGGTTATGCAGATATACGGGATAGGAAGAAAGCTTCTGGGAGCTGTCAAGAGTTTTTATGAGAGTAGTAGAGCTTGTGTCAGGATTGGAAATGGAAAGAGTGAGTGGTTCGAGGTAAAGGTGGGACTTCGTCAAGGATGCGTTATGTCGCCCTGGCTGTTCAACTTATACATGGATGGGGTGGTGCGAGAGGTAAATGCAAGGGTAGTGGGCAAGGGATTGGAGATGGTTAAAGAAAATGGAGAAAAGTGGGAGGTGAGCCAGCTGTTGTTTGCGGACGACACTGCACTTGTGGCAGGATCGGAGGAGGGATTGAGGAAGTTGGTGACAGAGTTTGGGAGAGTATGTGATAGAAGAAAGCTAAAGATAAATGTGGGTAAAAGTAAGGTGATGAGATGTACAAGGGATGAAATTGGAAGTGAGCATTAAGGGAGAGCGACTGGAGGAAGAGGATAGTTTTAGATACTTGGGTGCAAATGTGGTAGGAAAAGGTGGAGTGAAGGTGGAGGTAGAATGTAGATTGAGAGAAGCGAGTAAATGCCTTGGTGGATTAAAGAGTGTAATGAGGAATAGACATTTGGGAATGGATGCGGAGAGGAGACAGTATGAAGGAGTGATTGTGCCAACAGCACTGTATGGGGTACAAACATAGAACATAAGAGAAGAAGAGAGAAGGAGTTTGAATATGTTTGAGATGAGGTGTCTGAGAAGTCTGATGGGGGCTACTAGGCTAGATAGAGTAAGAACCGAAGAAGTGAGGAGGAGAACAGGGGTGGAAAAGGAGCTGGGAGATAGGGTTGATGAAAGAATATTAGGATGGTTTGGACACATGGAAAGAATGAGTGAAGAAAGACTAGTAAAAGAGGTATGGAAGGCAGATGTGGAGGGAGTGAACATGAGGGGACGTCCTAGGATGAGGTGGATGGATGGGGTGAAGGGGGCTTTGGGGAAGAGGAAGAGGACAGAAGACGGGGGTGAATGGAGAATGGTTGTATATGGATGATGTTGTGATTGCATGAGGTGGAATGGGCGGGGGGATAGGGGGTGAGATAGTATGTGTGAGCAAAATTTGACGCAGCCCGAAGGGATTTGTCCCCGTCTTCTCCTTTTATGTAATGGGGGGACGGAGAGGGGGGTCGCCGATTTAATGAAGTGGCCTTGCTGTGGATGTGCTGTGTCTTGCGACACTGCTTCTGACCCAGGGTAGTGGACAGGGTGCAGGGATGACCCGTCATCCAGGAGGTGCTCAGATAAGAGGGAGGGTGGAGGGGTGTGGAGTGTATTCAGGGATGGAATGGGTGGAAATGATTTAATGCCTTTCCCTTTTTGGCTACCTCCCTTGTAAGGGGGAAAAAGCCTTGGTATATGTATGCATATATATATGATATATACTTATATGTATATGTATATATATATATATATATATATATATACATGTATATGTATACACACACACACACACACACACACACACACACACACACACACACACACACACACACACACACACACACATATATATATATATATATATACATATATATATATTAGAGATGTATCGGATGTCGAATTTCAGACATCCGCGGATGCGGATGTATATGCTGATGTCATTTTGCGGATGCAAATGCGAATGCGGATATCAGTCTCTACTAAAATGCGGATGCAAATGCGGATGCGGATATCAAAATATGACATCCTCGCGGATGCGGATGCGGATGTTTTTACGACAAACTTTCTCACCAAGAGGACCCCCCACCAAAAAAAAAAAAAAGTGTCAGACCATGCAGATAGAAGTAACAAATAAAAACAAGGTGGGAGAACCAAATGTCAAATAAGTTGAGAAGGCGAGAGGGAAACACACGTCACACCAACTAAGATGTGTTTATTGGATAAACAGAGCACAACTAAAACTATCTGAACACATATAATATATATCACATGTGTGATATGTATAAGAACAAAATGTATACTAAACCACTCCTCGGCTCTGCAGGCGCGAGGATGAATTCTCCTAGAGCGTCGATTCCTTCTCCAGACGATCTCCTTCAGACGAGTCCCCTGTGTCCTTCCCCTTGGTGGACGGGCGCACGTCGCTGTGATCCCTTCAGACGAGTCCCCTGTGTCCTTCTCCTTGGTGGACGGGCGCACGTCGCTGGGATCCCTTCAGACGGAGGTCCGTCTTCAAGTATCTTCAAGCTCCTTCGTGCCCTCCCTCTGTAGAACTGGGAGGGGAAGGGGGGATGGTCCGCCCTCAACGGCAAGCAGCCGTGAAGTCTCCTACGGCTCTCTCTATCTCCTCGTGATCTCCTGCGTCCTGGTGCCCTCCCTCTGTGGAACTGGGAGGGGAGGGGGGGGTCCGCCCTCAACGGCAAACGGCCGTAAAGTATCCTACGGCTCTCTTTCTCGTGATCTCCTCCAGGCGGTGCCCTCCCTCTGTAGAACTGGGAGGGGGGGGGGTGTCCGCCCTTAACGGCGAGCGGCCGTAAAGTCCCTTCCTTCATCTCCATGCCCTTCCTCTACACATCCGGGAGGGTGAGGGAGAGTGGGTGGTGGCGATCTGCGCATGCGCGTAGCGGCAGCGGTGATGACCCCGTAGTTGGGCCTAGTTGGCAGCCCTGGGCAGCTACGCATGACCTCACGCAACCCTAGCGTGGATCACATTCCTCCGGCCTGGGTCAGGTGCTGAGCGCGCCGACCAGCTCCAAGCTTCCATATCGGGTTGAATCACGTGGTCAGCGGTGGACGAAACGTCCGCGCTGACACCAAAATACTGCCAAATGAGTTCGAATGGTGTCTTAATAGTTGATAATTTTCTCTTTTAAAGTATTTAAGCCATTGGGAGACGTAAATACAGACGCAGGAAGGGTGCTGCTGTTGATGTGGAGTCACTAAGTTTTTTTTTATGACATCTTCATAAGGTTGTAAGGCTGCTACACATCTATGCATAATCAACCACTCAGTATTGCTGAGCTGTTTGATTTTGGAGTTGGTAGCAGCATACACACACAAAGATTCCTTTATTTCTTGTGTTCTTCTTAGCATGTGTAAGGTGCTATTCCATCTTGTGGGTGCATCATGAATAACAGAGAGTTTAGGTACTTGCAGCCTGCCCTGAATCTTTTTAAGTTCATCTTGTGCCATAGTTGAGTGATGAAAATGCGTAGCAATACTACCAGTTTTTTTTTATCATGTTTTCTATATCACAATGTGATGATAACCCAGTTTTAGCAATCAGCTGTATTTTATGCACAGTACAATCCTAACTACTTATATATACACCTGAGAGAAACAGAGCTTTTTCATATTTGCTCCAGCATTACGCAGAACACAGTGCACATTTGTACGAGATATGTCCCACTTCATCAGCATTTCATCAAACATTTTGGAAATATACTCTCCTGTATGTCGTTCTTCCAGTGGTTCAGCACCTAGCACAAAGTTTGTTCTTTCAAATTCCTTATTTATGGTATGTGCAGTTAAACTCAGCAATGAGACACCTGCTGAGGTATCTGACCACACCTCAGTTGTGAAGGGAAGTTTGTTGTCTTGCTTCACTTCATCAATTATTTATTTTATTTTCTTGAAAACAGACTCATACATATCACTACATATCATTGATGAATAGAAATTTCGCTGCTTTAGACTGTATAGTGGAGCAGCTTCAGTCATCAGTCTCATGAATCCTATGTCCTCAACATGACTAAAAGGCAAATCATCCATGACTAACATTTCTGCAAAGCATTTATCCAGTTTCTTTGCCTTAGGGTTAGAAGCACCCCATAATTTTGCACTCTGAAAATACTCAGCAACATTCCTTTGCTTAGTATCTGTCTTTGTTTTTTGCAAAGGTGTTTTTTCTATATTAATTTTTTCTTCCAACTTCTTTGTCTCTTTTGCCATTAACACTTCAAACTGTTCTTTATGCACTGATTTCAAGTGGTTTTTCAAAGATGTAGTTCCACGTCCCTTTCGTGAATAATCTTTCTTGCACAACAGACACTGTGCTAGGTCACTTGACTTGCTCATAAAGTATTTCCACACTTCACTACTATGTGACGCCATTTTTCAGCTGCTGTAGCAGTCAGCACAGAACAATAAGGCTTTGTAAACTTGATTATAATATACTTTTAAACCATCACTGGCAAACTGTATTATCAGCGAGGAGCAAGCAAGGAAGGAGCTGTACTTCTTCCTTCGAAGGCAAACTCTTAAAAAACTGATGACCTAGCTGCCAGTGTACTGTGTAGGACTTAAGCTCAGAATACCAGTTTACAACTTATGGATCAGTATTATAAATTTTCGAGATACTTAGCAAATGTGAAAAGAAAATTACTTTATTCTAATGCTTCATTGCATTAGATTCTAATAAGAAATACATCGAAAAGCCCTCTATAACAGTATTAATTATAATAATAAAACAATAGCTAATATTACCCTTCCTCTGTGAAAATCTTTTCATCGGCAACTCACTGTATCAGGGGAAACAGGCGACAACAGGAAAACTCGTGCGATAAGAAGAGCTCAGCGCTGCCGGTTCATATTTTTTTTAAATATTATTATTTGTATAATTATGGAAACAATCGCATTAAAAGTATTTAAGGAAGAAGCACTGAATTCTACCATGTGAAATGGGAATAAGGTCTAAGACTGCAATGTACGGCATTACTCAGCCACACGACACACACATTACAATCTCTCTCTCTCTCTCTCTCTCTCTCTCTCTCTCTCTCTCTCTCTCTCTCTCTCTCTCTCTCTCTCTCTCTCTCTCTCTCTCTCTCTCTCCAGCAGTAAGGCATCGAGGTGAAGGTGACAAGCAAGGGTGATAAGCATCCTCTCTATCTCCCTGTTCACCCTCCTAACACACACACACACACACACACACACACACACACACACACACACACACACACACACACACACACACACACACACACACACACACACACACACACACACACACACACACACACACACACACACACACACACACACACACACACACACACACACACACACACACACACACACACACACACACACACAGTGACTCACTCATCTGTTGTTACTAAGTACCTAACATTACACCATTCACAGTTTGCAGTTTATTTACTATGCATTTGTACTTCATAGTCACTAAGTAAAATTCAGCCCCTTCCCCTTAACTTTCCCCTAAATTCTAGACACATTACGCTGTGTAACTTTGAAAGGAAATGAATCCGTTATATTATTTGCTTTAGTTTTACTAAATAATTAATTCATTAGACACACGTCAATAAATTTACTCCACATTTTTAAGCTCTGTCTGAACTCTAATTCTGTAAGCACCAGGCAGTACTCTACTACTCTGCTAGTCTATAACTGCGTGTCTATATATTACTCTATAATCTATACGTTGTGCAATACACAAAACACATCCGCATCCACACATCTTCTGTAGAGCGCGGATGCGGATGCGGATGTATATTTCACCACAAATGCGGAGGCGGAAGCGGATGTTCAGTTTATCACAACTACGGATGCGGATGCGGATGTGAATTAATATGTGGATGTTCCGCGGATGCGGATGCGGATATCCTATACATCTCTAATATATATATTGTAAAGGTGGGTGAGGAAGACATAAATCAGAATCCAAGTTTATTTCTGGCCAATAGCGATCTAGGCACCTGGGATCCCGTTTGCGAACCTGCCTGAGCCGTACGCTGTTCGTCTTCTTCTCTAACAATTTTATAACTATTGTGAAAGTTTCTGATGTTAGGAATTATGTACATATCGGTGATTTGAGAGTTGAGAGAAGGGTTTTTGTTTTTTATATAAAGGGCTTCCAATATACAATAAAATTGTTAGAGAAGAAGACGAACGGCGTACGTCTCAGGCAGGTTTGCAAAAGGGATCCCAGGTCAATGTCTAGATCCCTATTGGCCAGCCTCGCCCAATCACGTTCCTCATTTTCTCCCATGCTGTACCTTAGTTTCGTATATAAACTGTTCCCTTCTTTGCCTCCACCAGAATCTAAAGATGACCTATGTAGGTCGAAAGCTTGTTACAATAAAGTGTTCTTTGTCTACAAGAACTTTCTATATCTTTCGGACAACTTTTATGGGAGCTACCCATTGCTCACCGTTCCATCGTCAGAGATGTAGAACTACTCAGCAAAAAAGTCGTGAACAGAAGCTGCTGTGAACTTCAGTCAAAATTGTCTATATGAAAACCTGCTACTTAAATAGACCAATATATATATATATATATATATATATATATATATATATATATATGTATATATATATGTATCAAGGACTACTATTACACAGGACGTGCGCACCCAGGTCCCTGGGTCCGCTAGCGGAGGCCATTGCTTTCTTTGTAACCTAGCATTTTATATTGGACAAATATATAAAAACTAGAAACCTAACATTGTATATAGGACAAATGTATCAACTATTGACTTATTCAATGCAGTATGAATTATTATAAACTTTTATAGTGAAATAAGAAACTATTTCTAAGGCACTGTTATGTTTTGAAATGGCAATTTTAGCCGAACTTAACAGGTATTATTGTATGAGGTTAGTGGACACCAGGGTTGGCGATTTTTTTTTCTTTCTTCTAAATAAAAAAAAATTAATCGCGCCACTAATTTCAGAATACGGCCAAAAGGGTTACAACCGTCGACCGTGAGCTGTAGGTGTTTTTGTGAAGAATCTTTGTCCAACGACCCGAAGAAGAACTCGAAGAAATCGAAGAAGAAGAAGAAGAAGAAGAAGAAGAAGAAGAAGAAGAAGAAGAAGAAGAAGAAGAACTCGAAGAAGAAGAACTCGAAGAAGAAGAACTCGAAGAACTCGAAGAAGAGGAAGAAGAAGAACTCGAAGAACTCGAAGAAGAAGAAGAAGTAGAACTCGAAGAAGAAGAAGAACTCGAAGAACTCGAAGAACTCGAAAAAGAAGAACTCGAAGAACTCGAAAAAGAAGAACTCGAAGAACTCGAAAAAGAAGAACTCGAAGAACTCGAAAGAGAAGAACTCGAAGAAGAAATCGAAGAAGAAGAACTCGAAGAAGAAGGAGAACTCGAAGAAGAAGAACTCGAAGAACTCGAAGAAGAACTCGAAGAACTCGAAGAAGAACTCGAAGAAGAACGAACTCGAAGAAGAACTCGAAGAAGAACTCGAAGAACTCGAAGAAGAACTCGAAGAACTCGAAAAGAACTCGAAGAACTCGAAAAAGAACTCGAAGAACTCGAAGAAGAACTCGAAGGAGAACTCGAAGAAGAACTCTTTATTTTCCAAAAAAGGGGCGTAGCCCAGGGCGCGCAGCGCCCGCGCCTAAGGCGCAGCGCCGCAGGCCAAGGCCCCCGGCGTAGCTGGGCCGGCGCAGCCGGTGGGCTTGTTTTAAAAAATATAAAAAATCGATTGTGTTTTAATCAGATTTATTTGATTTAAATAGATCTTTTTTTATAGATTTTAAATATTGTGGGATTGCTATCTGATATGCGAACTGATTGCTAAAGGGCATTTTTAACATATCAGAATAAGGAGCAGTGTTGTATAGACTTGCCACAAGTATACAAGGAACGGTATAAGCCGTATGTGAGGACAGTATGCTCAGGTTCACTCGATTCCTCCAAGAGTTTTCTCATCTTGGTGACATTTGCTGCATTGTCTGTCACAACACTTCCAATGTGACAACCAAAATCTTGTTCAGCCTTCTTGATCGAATTTTGTACAAGTTATAGAAGATATTCAGCAGTGTGAGGTTTCCCTGATGTATCTATTGTGTCAACTAAATAAATCTGACCAGTGGATGGTGTTAGAGTGACACATATTATGGGCTCATTATGGATGTTAGACTACCAAATCAATTGAAAGACATACATTTTCATTATTCAGGTCATATGCACACTTCTTATATTCCTTTTCATACACAAGATCCAAGTACTTATCAGCAATATCTTTTCTGGATGGAGGAATATAACCTGGCCTCAGGTTTTGAACCATCTTGAGAAACTGAGGATGCTGAACAAGACGAAATGGTAAATTGCAGCAAATATAATTCTTGCAACTTCTTTGTCGAGATTTTCCTTTTGAGAGGCTGAAGTTTTTATGATAAATCTGTCCAGAGATGTTGATGACTTTCTTTTAGATGAAAATGATTTAGCAGAAGTGGCGCCTGTGGAGGAGTCTGATAGTGACCTTTTTAATGGTTGAGTCAGGTTTGCAAATAATTCAAGTGGAGCCGATGATGAAGGGATTGAAGCTGTTGATACAGATCCTGAAATGGAAACAGAAAATTTTAGCATATTGCATAATCTATAAATGAATAAATAAATGAATGAATACAGTGTGATTTAGGCTACTTTTGAGTACAGTAGTTATTTTTTTAGATAATGATCATATTCACACAAGCCACTAAATTATTTGGAAATAGTTAACAGGATATGAAATAGGTGGGCTTGGAATTCAGCCCACACAGGATTCAGTCCACTTTTAAATTCACTAAAAATAATGGGTTAGTTGGGTTAGGTTAGGATAAATCCCTTTGGGCTGAATCCCATGTGGGCTGAATTCCAATGGAACCTATGAAATATATTACACAATGTTGGATGAAATGAATAACAATCATCTAGGCCCCAAAGTTGAGTGGATACAGTATATTTTAGTGATATAGTCATTACCCAAATTTAGAAGTAATGAAGTTGAAGTATCATCCCTTCAGGCCTTCACATTCTTATTGCACATGCTCTCCATTGTTCACCAGATGTATATAGTTGCGCATGAAAAGGGAGAAATGCACATAATGTAAGTAAAGTTATTTACCTGGGTCATCAATTTCTTCTTCTGTATGCTGTGGCTGACCTTGGCATTTATCTCTGTGAGATTTTAATCTTGACACAATGCCCTGTAGTTCCTGGCTGCAGTCTTTGCATTTAGCTCGGTACCCTTTGCCAGAAGTTGTTGGTAGTTTTTCAAAATAATTCCAGACAGAATCATTTTTTTCTGCCTGAAGGAACCACTCTGCCGGGTCCAGAAGACATCCTTCCTGGTTGATTCCAAGGCAGCAACTGACTCAGTGAGAAGCTGCTTACCACGGATACATATGAGCAACTTAGTAAAAATCCACTTAAAAACATGTCTGCCACTTTCAACAAAGAAGTTCGTAACATCACCAAAGACGAAGAGGTATTGAAACTCAAAGTGGTTAATCCCAAGTTGCCTTATTTCTATGGCCTTCCAAAATTGCATAAAACTGATATTCCCCTTAGACCTATTATCTCCAACCGGGGATCTTGTACCAGCAAGCTTTCTAAATGGTTAGCAAACCTTTTATCCCCGTTTGTTGGTACTTTCTCCGATTCTCATTTAAAACACTCAGAGGATTTCATCACAAAATTAAAAAAGTGAATTTTTCTAGTAGAAAAATGCTTAGCCTGGATGTAATTTCTCTTTTCACACATGTCTGTATTGATGACGTTCTATCCTTCCTGAAAACCAAGCTACAACCATTTCAGGACAAATTCCCACTCCCCGTTACAAAAATCATTGCGCTTATTCGCCTGTGTGTCACATCAAATAATTTTTCCTTTAAGAATTCTTTTTTCAGACAAAAATTTGGTTGTAGCATGGGTTCAAATCTCTCTCCTCTACTGGCCAATCTGTACATGGAATACTTTGAGTCTGTTCTTCTGCCTACCATTAAACCCGTAGACATGGTTTGGTTTAGATACGTATTTGACATTTTCACTCTTTGGGATGAAAATTGGGGTTCATTCGATAACTTCTTTGCTAATCTAAATTCGTTAGCCTCCAACATTCAGTTTAAAGTTGAATGGGAAGAACAAGGTAAGCTACCCTTTTTAGATGTTCTCATTGTTCGTGACGGAGACAAGCTTGCTTTTACCGTCTATAGAAAAGAAACCCATTCTGGTAGTTATCTTCATTTTTTCAGCAGCCACCCAGACAAAGTAAAAAGTAGCGTCGCTTCAGGTTTATTCCCTCGAGCTCTTAGAATTTGCAGCCCCCAGTTTCTTGAAGGAGAATTAAACATTATAAAATCTCAACTTAGTAATTTAGCTTACCCGGATTGGTTCTTGGTCAAAGCCCTCAGCCGAGCGAGATCCAATTTTTTCAACACCACCCCCACTTCCTCAAATTTTTCATTGGGCAAGAGCTCTTTAATCGTTCCCTTTTCTGAATCATTCATTCCCTCGACCAAGTTTATTCCCAAAGACAAATTAAATTGGATTAATTATTACCCTAACACCATAAATAAAAAGGTGGTAAATGTCCACCAAAGGTTAAAAGAAGAGCAGAGTCAAGGGATTTATTCGATTCCATGTAAAGGTTGTGACTTAGTTTACATCGGACAGATTGGAAGGGATTTGAATACTAGGATGATTGAGCATAAACGTTCTATCAAATACGGGCAAGAGAGCTCAGCTGTGTTCCAACATGTTAAGCAATTTAAACATTGTTTAGATTGGGACAAAGCTGAGCTTATTTATAAATCCAGATGTGAGTTCAGGAGAAAAATTGTAGAATCTACTATCATTGAATATCAGCCCAACATGAATATTTCAAAGGGGCAATGGTCCCCGGATATAATGTCCGGACTCTTCATCACCAACCTATTGAAAACTCATTTGCCTCCTGACCTCACATACGGAGTGAGCCGAGGGTAGAGACCTCTTCCCATGTTCCCCTTTCTTTTGTTAAGGGTGCTACTTAAGCAG
>NW_027467713.1:3314666-3317166 GCF_046742065.1 Oratosquilla oratoria
GGGTCCTTTGGAGTTTCTCCTGGGTTCGGGAGGGTTTCTGATGGGTTTGGGTGGGTTTGCCCTGGGTTCGGGTGGGTTCCTTTGGGTCCTTTGGGGTTTCTCCTGGGTTTGGGTGTTTTCCTTCATGGTCATGGTTTATCCTTCGAGCAGCATCGGCCTGGTCATCCTCTGGGTGGGGGGTGGGGGGCGGGGGGCCTCGGTCCGCCGTCGTTCTGCCCCAATTGGACTCCTCCGGCCTGCGAAGGTCATGGCACCACATGGACAAGAACGATTTGGTCAGATTGCGTTGTGTAATTACACACTCGTATACATGCATGTACTCGTATATGTGCGTGTGTACATATTTACATATAGATATATGTATGTATGAATATTTGCATATACGTACATACATGTATGTGTAAATAATTATTTGTTTATACATGTATGTACACGTTTGTATATGTATATTTGTATATACATACCTATTATATATATATGTATATATATATATATATATATATATATATATTCTATCAAAAATCGCTGCATACTCTGCATATGTGATCTTCTTTAGACTTTCTATTCTCCTGAGTATTTTCTTCTCTGAAGCAAGGAGAGAAAATATATTTCCGAACGAGTCCATATGTGGAAATAGAAACCAACATTTAACGACGCTTTGCTTGCACATTAGGCATCTTCTGGTAATTTTATTGAAAACATTCCTTACAAGATTATAAATACAGAAAAAAAAAGACTTAAAGGAGAGGTCAATGGTTACACGAGTCATGTTCTATGGGTGACACGGGATGCTCCGAAGAGTTCTAAAGTACATACATACATACATATACCAAAGGCTTTTTTCCCCTACATGGGGGTAGCCAAAGAGAAAAAGACATAGAAACCACTCCCACCCATTCCATTTCCTACATATTCCACTCCCCTCCACCCTCCTCTCTCCCTCTCATCTTGGCACCTCCTGGATGACGGGTCATCCCTGCATCCTGTCCACTGCCCTGGGTCAGAAGCAGTTTCGCAAGACACCGCACATCCACAGCAAGGCCGCTTCATAAATTCGGCGACCCCCCTCCCCGTCCCCTCATGTAGGAAAGAAGACGGGGAGAAATCCCTTCGGGCTGCGTCAATTTTTTTTTCTCATATATACTTCCTCACCCCCATCCCCCACCCACTCCCCCTCATGCATCATCTATACACAACCCTTCTCCATTCACCCCTATTTTCTGTCCTCTCCCATCCTTCCTCCACAGACATTCCTCTCTTTTGTAATGCCCCTTTCACCCCATCCATCCATCTCATCCTAGGACGCCCCTTCATATTCATTCATTCCACCTCTGCCTTCCACACTTCTTTTACTAATCTTACTTCACTCATTCTTTCCATGTGTCCAAACCATCCTAATACCCTTTCATCAACCCTATCTCCCAGTTCCCTTTCCACCCCTGTTCTCCTCCTCACCTCCTCATTTCTCATTTTATCTAGCCTAGTAACTCCTATCATACTTCTCAGACATTTCATCTCAAACACATTCAAAGTCCTTCTCTCTTCCTCTCTCATGTTCCATGTTTCTGCCCCGTACAATGCTGTTGGCACAATCACTCCTTCATATAACCTCCTCTTAGCATCCATTCCCAGATGTCTATTTCTCATTACACTTTTCAATCCACCAAGGCATTTACTCGCTTCTCTCAATCTACATTCTACCTCCACCCCCACTCCTTCCTTTCCTACAACATTCGCACCCAAGTATCTAAAACTATCCACTTCCTCCAGTCTTTCACCCTTAATGCTCACCTCCAGCCTGCTGTCACTCTCTCCCCTTGTACATCTCATCACCTTACTTTTACCCACATTTATCTTCAGCTTCCTTCTTTCACACACCTTCTCAAACTCAGTCACTAACTTCCTCAATCCCTCCTCTGATCCTGCTACAAGCGCAGTGTCGTCAGCAAACAACAACTGGCTCGCCTCCCACTTTTCTCCATTTTCTTTAATCATCTCCAATCCCTGACCCACTACCCTTGCATTCACCTCTTGCACCACCCTATCCATGTAAAGATTGAACAGCCAGGGCGACATAACACATCCCTGACGAAGTCCCACCTTTACCTCAAACCATTCAGTCTCTCCATTTCTAATCCTAACACAAGCTCTACTACTCTCGTAAAAACTCTTGACTGCTTTTAACAGCTTCCCTCCTATCCTATATATCTGCAGTACCTCCCACAGTGTTGAAAGTTGATTAGTCGTATATGGTGCTTTTATCTAGTTGGTCCCGTGTAATGCTGGTATTGTGGGATTTTGTTACGTGGGTTTTTATCGCTCCATTTTGCATGTGTTGTGTGAGCCTCTGAGTTAAAGTTTGTGTCGTCAGCAAACAACAACTGGCTCGCCTCCCACTTTTCTCTATTTTCTTTAATCATCTCCAACCCCTGACCCACTACCCTTGCATTCACCTCTTGCACCACCCCATCCATGTAAAGATTGAACAGACAGGGCGACA
>NW_027467713.1:3324666-3334666 GCF_046742065.1 Oratosquilla oratoria
TTCTTCTCTGCACACTTGCACATACTGATTTCTATAACTAGTATATATTTCCATTGTTCAGGTCTTTTGTCTTTTTCTTTTAAATCTATCCAAACTTTATCCCTTTTGTCTTTTAACTCCCTACATCTTTTGTTGTACCAACACTTTACATATCCATTTTCTCGTTTTTGCCTTGGAACATACTTTTCCCTTCCTTCTTTATGATTTTTTATCAAAATATTCCATTTCTCTTCTACTGTTTTTCCTCCTTGTGTATCCTTTCCCAGTCTGCTTTTTGAAAGAATTCTCTTATTTTATAAAAGAAAAAAAAATCCATACATCAATCTTCCCTACCTATATTGTTCGTTTTTTCCATGTATTTTTCCTCATTTAGTTCCAGTTCAACCAATATGTGGTCACTTTTACTTATTGGTGTCTTATATTCAATCTTGTCCACTATTTCAGATTCTGATGTGATTATTAGGTCCAGTCTCGATGGTTCTTCCTCATTTCTATACCTAGTATTCTCTTGAATCCATTGCGTCATTGTATGTCCTATAATCATATCAAGTAGTACATTTCCCCATAGGTCGTCTCCACCCTTCACTGTCATCTCTTCCCAGCAGATTTCTTTACAATTAAAGTCACCCATTATAACTATTCTTCCTCCATCTTCCATATGTTATCTAATGTTATCCTTGTGTCTTCTAACATATTTTTGTGTTCTCTCTCTTCCTACGAAGCCGTTTTAGGAGGCACATAATTTACCACAAACTTCCTACTCTTCCCATCCCTGTCCTCCACTTCCATCATAATCATCTCTACCCTATTCTTTCCATATGTGACATTCCTTACATTTATATCCTTCTTAGTCAGGAACATAACTCCACCCCCTTGTTTTACCTCTCTGTTTCTAATCCAATAATTATATGCACCATGTCCTACACTGTTGGGTGGAAGTGGACCTTTCAATTTTGTCTCTACAATTCCCATTACGTCCGGTTGTTTTTCCTTTTAATTTTTTGTTACCTCCATCCTGTTTTATGTTTCCCTTCCGTTCTTCTTTGCTATGAACCATTTCCTCACTTTCATATCTACTCTCCAATAGAATTTCTCTTTTTCTGACTCTGCTCTGTTCTCGTTTTTTCCTTAGCTTCCATTCTTTTTGCTTTCTTATCCTTTCTTTCCTCTTTATTCATCTCTCTTTTTATCCATACCTGTCTATATGGATGACATTTTGCTAGTTCCCTGTTTTTGCTAAGATATTCTCTGCTGTCTTTTGTGACCTGAATTTAACGTTAATTGGTCTGGTCTTATCTGTATTGTATTTCTGTAGTCTATATATTTCTTCAATTTCTTTCCCTGTTTCTTGTTCATCTTCTTGAGCTACTTCTAATATCTTGTTTACTTTTTCCTTCTCCTCCTTTACTCTTGTAGTCCTATTTGGATTATGCTTCTCTTCCATGCCTAATATGATTGGATATTTCTTTTTATCTGCTAAGTCTCTTACTGTATTCTCCTTCTCTTTCACCACTTTAATAATTGTGTCCTTGGTTTATTCTTTCATCTGTTGTTTTAATATATCCCTAAATTCAATTTTGTTGTTCTCTTGGGCTTCTCTCCAAACCTGAACCTCTTTTGCTATGGACTCTTTATTCTTCTTCTTTTATTCCTCATTCTCGTCCTTTACTTCTTTTAACTGTCTTTTTAATTCTTCTATTTCTTTGTTTAGGTTTTGGTTCCCTTTCTTTAGTTTCTCCAATTTATCAATTCTTTGTGTAATCTGTGTAAGTTGACTGAACCTAACCTCCCACTGTTCGTTCATTTTCTCTATTTTTCCCTCTAGAGTTGTTAATCGGGGGAGGTTGTCATCTCCTCCCTCATTAAATTCACGAAAATAATTATCTTCGTCTTCCATTGCGCTGCTCTTACCTATTCTTTTAATAAATACATTTTTATAAGCTCATCGACTTCACCTCTATCGTCTGCGCACCTCTTTTTGACATTCCTTCTGACTTCCGGGCCCGTTCGTCCCCTTCTTCATTTACTTCCATTTTCCTCAGTAATCCTTCACTTTCTCTTTTTTCTTCACCTTCCCACTACACCACGAGCTTTCCTCTCCCCTACTGATACAACACAGATACTCCCTCGTCGTTGAGGTCCACGAAATTTGAGTTTTTTTCCTGGAGTTCCAATCTTCGCTGTCACTTCGACTGAAGCGCGCGCGCGTGAGTGTTTGTGTGTGTGTGTGTGTGTGTGTGTGTGTGTGTGTGTGTGTGTGTGTGTGTGTGTGTGTGTGTGTGTGTGTGTGTGTGTGTGTGTGTGTGTGTGTGTGTTCACCTCGGATCTGCTGCAGCCTCTTTTCGAGACAGCCAGACACCACCCTACGGCAATGAGCTCAGAGCTCATTATTAGCAGATCTCTGGGTAGGTCTGAGACCACTCACACTCCACACACCGGGAATGCAAGGTCACAACTCCTTGACTAACGTCCCGTACCTACTCGCTGCTAGGTGAACAGGGGCTACACGTGAAAGGAGACAAACCCAACTGTGTGTGTGTGTGTGTGTGTGTGTGTGTGTGTGTGTGTGTGTGTGTGTGTGTGTGTGTGTGTGTGTGTGTGTGTGTGTGTGTGTGTGTGTGTGTGTGTGTGTGTGTGTGTGTGTGTGTGTGTGTGTGTGTGTGTGTGTGTGTGTGTGTGTGTGTGTGTGTGTGTGTGTGTGTGTGTGTGTGTGTGTGTGTGTGTGTGTGTGTGTGTGTGTGTGTGTTTGTGTATGTATGTGTGTGTGTTTGTGTTTGTATATCACTAGACGGGAAGAGAAACCTACACAGTAAGGACGGAGAGGCTGAAAAATGAGATCGGAACAAAAAGAGGGTTATATATTAGGAGTGAAAATGCGGAAACACAGCTTAGATCTAAGTATAACAGAATGGCCTCGCTGATTAAAAAAGACGCGAACAATGAAACGTAACAACGAAATTAAGTTTGCCAGACAAGCGCGATCCAACCCAAAGGTATTTTGTTATCTCTACAGAACTAGAAATAAGGAATGTATTTGCCCAATTAAAAGTGAATAAAATGTCTTAATAGAATCAAAGGGAAAAGTGAGCTAGGATTTAATAGATAGTTTCTCTCTATTTTTACACAGGAGAATATTCAGAGAAAATGAGCGAGGATTTAATCAATATTTTCTCTCGATTTTTACAAAGGAGAAGATTCGGAGAAAAAATAATCTAGGATTTAATACTTTCTCTCGACTTTTACAAAGGAGATAGATATGATAATGATACCTGACTGTAAACTGAACATTAGTGGGGATGACTAACATAAACATTATCATGTTAGTCAGACAAATTGATAGGCTTATATGGGATCCGGGCCGGATAGCGACTGTCAAAACAGCGACAGTCATAATAGCGGCTTCACAAGGGCGACGTAATCAGGTGAGCGACTTTCAAAACAGCGACTGTCATAATGGCGACCGCATTATAACAGCGACTGTAACAATAGCGACTTTACTATCAACCGGTCAGAATGGTCGCAGACTTATGTTTCAATTGCTTGTGTTTTCGTGTTTGTATTTACGTGTTCAGTTGTGTTTACTTTGTGAGATAGGTTCAGAATGAAATATGCTCAAAAAGTCGCAGACTTATGTTTCTATCGCTCATGTTTATTTGTTCGTGTTTACATGTTTATGTTCACTTTGTGAGATAAGTTCACTGAAGTGAATTTAGTGGTCGATAGCTTGGTTGTCGGTCATAGCTATGTTTGGGTTGTTAAGACTTGAATACAAATAGCAAAAGCCGACAAGAATGTGAAGAACAACACCATGTGAGGTCGAAGCCTATATTGGTAGTACAACGTTTCGCTCGTTAGAGCTTTATCAAGAACGCTGACATTGGTGCTCACAGAATGTTCCACTACTTGAATATTACTTAATTAAAATAATGGAAGGTCGGTAACAACAAAAGGAACCAACAAGAAGACTAATCCTACCAACCAGCAACGTCACCTCCCTCCTCACCCGGACACTTGAGCCGAGTAATATTCAAGTAGTGGGGCATTCTAGCAGGACCACCAAGGATCTGACAAAACAGCAGGACAAAAAGGACGCAAGTCGGGGCAAATCCAATTCTTCCTCCCTCCGTGGGTTGGTGTTCTTCCCCCACCCCTTACCCACCCCACCCCTCCCTTGCTCGAGACCTTCCCCCGTGGTCCCTCCGGCTGACAACATGACTTTCTGTTGTTTGGCTAGACTAGCCTTTTTCTTTTTAAATCATGTGACTTCTATAGCTAGTCCAAATAAAATGTTGTTTTCGATTCCCTTTAGGTTTCAATTCTTTATTACTAAGCAGTTTCATGCAGTTGATGCGATGATGTCGCTGTTATGACAATCGCTCTTATAATACAATCGCTATCATGTGGTCGCTGTTGTGACAGGCGCTGTTTTAAAAGAGTCGCGGTTGTAAAGTCGCTCTATTGACAGTCGCTGTTATTACAGTCGCTATTCGGAACCCGAGCCATATATATATATATATATATATATATATATATATATATATATATGTGTGTGTGTGTGTGTGTGTGTGTGTGTGTGTGTGTGTGTGTGTGTGTGTGTGTGTGTGTGTGTGTGTGTGTGTGTGTGTGTGTGTGTGTGTGTGTGTGTGTGTGTGTGTGTGTGTGTGTGTGTGTGTGTGTGTGTGTGTATTCACTTGGTCTTTGGATCACGTGTTGGACTCGTGATCGATAGCTATTTCCCTCCTGGAAGAGAGCTCAGAGCTCGTAGGTCCGATCTATGGGTAATGCTATGACCTTGCACACACACACACCCCCAACTCCCCGCCCACGAGAGTTGGAGTAACACCCCTCAGCGCTGCGATACTGATATTATTTCAGCCCCGGGCGAGAGTCGAACCCGGACCTCCGTAGTGGCAGGCCAGAGCTCTAACCACAGCGCCATGTGTGTGTGTGTGTGTGTGTGTGTGTGTGTGTGTGTGTGTGGTGTGTGTGTGTGTGTGTGGTGTGTGTGTGTGTGTGTGTTTGTAATGTCGACAGAATGAAAAAGCAAGACAAGGAAATTTTGGGATAGAAATATACCGGTTTTTTTTTTTTTTTTTTTTTTATCACTAGACGGGAAGAGAAACCTACACAGTAAGGACGGAGAGGCTGAAAAATGAGATCGGAATAAAAAGAGGGTTATATATTAGGAGTGAAAATGGGGAAATACATCTTGGATCTAAGTAAAACGAAATGCCCTCGCTGATTTAAAAAAAAAAAAAAAAAAAAAAAAAAACGCGAACAACGAAACGTAAGAATGAAATTAAGTTTGCCAAACAAGCGAGATCCAACCCAAAGGGCTTTTGTCATCTCTACAGAACTAGAAATAAGGAATGTATTGGCCCAATTAAAAGTGAATAAGATGTCTTGATAGATTCAAAGGGAAAAATGAGCTAGGATTTAATGAATATTTTCTATCTATTTTTACAAAGGAGAAGATTCAGAGAAAAAATAAGCCAGGATTTAATATTTTCTCTCGATTTTTACAAAGAAGATAGATATGATACCTGACTGTGAACTGAACATTAGTGGGGATGAGAGAAATAGACTAACATAAACATTATCATCTTAGTCAAACAGATTGATAGGCTTAAAGCTACAAAATCCGCCGAGTCCAGACGACTTCTTTTTTCCGAGAGTGCTTAAAGAGTTTAATTTTGAAATCTGCGACCAATTAACGGAAGTATTTAGTAAGTCCATAGATACTGAATTCTTGCCTAAAGCCTGACTTTTGAACTGAATAAAATCGGGTGACGGCATTAACAAACTAAAACTTGCACAATGTCAACAACGTGGTCGTAGTATGTATATACAAATATATGTACACGCACACACACACACACACACACACACACACACACACACACACACACACACACACACACACACACACACACACACACACACACACACACACACACACACACACACACACACACACACACACACACACACACACACACACACACACACACACACACACACACACACACACACACACACACACACACACATATATATATATATATATATATATATATATATATATATATATATACATTATATACACAAGTGCATATATACTTACATATAAGTACTCATACATGTGTGTATATACAAATACACGTACATATACGTGTACATACATGTGTGCTTATACAAATGCATATATATATTGTATATATATATATATATATATATATATGTGTGTGTGTGTGTGTGTGTGTGTGTGTGTGTGTGTGTGTGTGTGTGTGTGTGTGTGTGTGTGTGTGTGTGTGTGTGTGTGTGTGTGTGTGTGTGTGTGTGTGTGTGTGTGTATCCGTGTGTATACAAATATACATATACAAACGTGTACATACATGTATGTATATACAAATACTTATGTACACATACATGTACATATGTATATGCAAATGAATATGTATACACGCACACATACGAATGCATGCATGTATACGAGTGCATAATTACACAACGCAATCTGCCCAAATCGTTCTTGTCCATCGGGTGCCATGACCTTCGCAGGCCGGAGGAGTCAAACTGGGGCAGAACGACGGCGGACCAAGGCCCCCCACCACCACCACCCCCACCCAAAGGATGACCAGGACGATGCTCCCCGAAGGATACACCATGACCAACAAGGAACCCACCCAAACGCAGGAGAAACCCCAAAGGAACCAAAGGAACCCACCCGAACCCAGGAGAATCCCACCCGAACCCAGGAGAAATCCACCCGAACCCAGGAGAAACCCACACGAAACAAGAAGAAGCCCCATAGGACCCAAAGGAACCCCCAATCTCAACCCTGGCCCTCGCAAAGAAACCAAACACTATCAGAACGCCGACCCTCAAATCCCTGGAAGCAAAGGAACCCAAATGAAACTCCGTCCCACCAAAAGAATCTGACCACAAAGGAAATCTTAGTTCCCCCCCCCAAAAAAAAAGCCCCGATAAGAACTTCGAACCCAGGAGAACCTCCAAGGAAATCCCTGTTACCAAAATGAACCCCCGGGCACAAAAGAACCTCTAACCTTCTGAAGAACTCTGACCCCAAGAACATTCAAAAGAACCCCGACCCTAAGGATCCCTGTCCTCTAAAGGAACCCCTGGTCTCCAATAACCTATGGCCCTAGGAGAACCCCCGGCCCTAGAATTCCCGGTTTCAGGAGAAACTCCGGGCCCCACGAAAACCCCCACGGACCCCAGGAGAACCCCCGGAACAAAGGAGAACACCCGGCTCCAGGAAAACTCCCCGGTCCCAGGAAAGCCTCCCCCCCCTCCCGGCTCGAAGAAAACCTATGGGCTCCCGGGGAACCCTGGCCTTCAAGAAAACCCCGGCCCCAGGGAACCAAAGGGAATCACGACCCCCAAAAGAACCCCTGGCCGCAGGAGAACCTCCCGGGATCAAAGAGAACCTCCCGGGGACCAAGAGAACCTCCCGGGTCAAAGCGAACCTCCCGGGATCCAAGGAAACCTCCCGGGGTCCAAGAGAACAGTCCGGGGTCCAAGAGAACCTTTCGAGGTCCAAGAGAAGCTCGTGGGGGTCCAAGATAATCTTCCGTGGTCCAAGGTAATCTTTCGGGGTCGGGGTTCAAGAGAACCTTCCGGGGTCCAAGAGAACCTCCCGGGGTTTATGAGAATCTTCCGGACACTAAGAGAACCTTCCAAGGACCAAGAGAACCTTCCGGGGACCAAAAGAACCTCAGGAAACCAAGAGAACATCCCGGGATCCAGGAAAAATTCCCTGGGTCCAAGAGAACTACCCAGAGTCCATGAGAACCACCCGTGGTCTAATAGAACCACTTGGGGCCCAAGAGAACCACCCGGGATCTAAGAAAACCTTCCGGGGTCCAGGAGAACCTTCCGTGGTCCAAAAGGACCACCCGAGGTCAAATAAAAGTTCCCGGGGTCTAAGAGAACCACCCAGGTTCAGAGATAATCTTCCGGGGACCAAGAGTACCTCCCTGGGTCCAAGAGAACCTCTCGGGGCCCAAGAGAACCTCTCGGGGCACAAGAGAACCTCCCTGGCCCCAAGAGAACTTCCTTGGCCCCCAAGAGAACCTCCCTATTTCCAGCAGGACCCCTTTGGTCTTAGGAGAATCTCCCGGGACAAAGAGAACCTTCCAGATCCAAGAGAACCTCCCAGGCCCAAGAGAATACCATTGGTCTTTAAAAAAAAAAAAAAAAAAAAAAAATCTGTCCTACAGAAACCAAATGTCCTGCTGTTCTAGCCTTGTGCTGTATATGATAAATTTTATTTTGCTAATAAAAATATCTATATCTTTTATGAACTTGAAAATATGTGTTTATAATGTTTTTAACGTGTACACAGAAATGCTAGATGTATGTTATATATTTTTTTATTTTTCTCGATATTTTCTGTAGTATATGAAAGGTGAAAAAATTAAACATTTGCTCACTAACTCCAGTTGCGTTTGTGTAATATTAAATCCATACATGATAATACACAGTTTTGGTCTCCGTCTTATAGAATGGATGTTAATTGGGTAGAATCATTACAGAGGAGAATGACCAAAGTGATACATGGGCTCGGAAATTTACCTTACGAAGAGAGGCTTAGGCACCTTGACTTACACTCTCTGGAAAGACGCAGAGTGCAGGGTGATCTAAAAGAGGTGTTCAAGTGGATCAAGGGTTTTAACTAGGGGGATCCAGACAAGGTCATCATATTAAGACAACAAGGCAGGACTCGCAGTAATGGATCTAGATTGGACAAATTTAGACTTAAGGAGGAAATAGGCAAGAATTGGATAACTATGGATGGGGATGACAGGTGGTAGGGGATTTGGAGCTGCCTAGTGTAGGCCTTATGGTCTCTTGCAGTCTCCTTAATTCTGATGTTCTTATATACACATACACACGCGCACGCACACACATTGGAGTTGGAGAAAGGTATTTGATTTATTTCATTTTATTTGTTTATTATTGTATTAATTTATTTTTTGTAACATTAAGAACTGAATGTCGTATTTAACAAATCATATTTGAATTTGTCATAACGATGTTTGATAACCGGTTCCAGACAACGTTAAGAAGTAAAATAAGGCGAATGTTGAATTAATTTAGCAAGGATTTTATATGTATTTACTAAATGACACAAAATTAGCAACAGTTGACAAAGTACATGGAACAATCAATTATGTGAATAAAACGAATGGTTTGTGACTTTTAAATCAAACCCAATAATGCTTTCACTTCCTTTTTATTTGTATTTATTATTTTTCATTTGTTTATTTTACTTATTTTTATCATTGTTATTATTTTATTTTTACTTTGTTTTATCAATATAATTTATATATATTTTTTAATCTATTATTTTTTTCGCCAGACTGTTTTATTCATCTTCGGGGATAGTCCCCCTCCTCTCCCTCCCCCCCTCCGGAGGCAAAGAAGGGGGGAGGGAGAGGGGGGGGCGATCAACCCAAGAGGGAAAGGGCGAAAGTTTGGATCTCAGCGCCCACGGGTGATTGGGGGACTCATCGCGCGAGAGATAGTCCCCCACCCCACCCTTTCCCCTGTGGGCGTGCGGGCGCTCCCCCGGTGGAGGTCTCGAGATGGGGCCTGTCGCAAATCTCTGGACAGTGGAAGGGAGAGGATATGAGGTGGAACGGGTGAGAGTAGATAGCTACAGTGGAAGTCGAAGTCCAGAAAATTTGCATCACCGACCGGAACCACACACGGTTCCCTCTGAGCGGCGTGTATAAATTTCAGTGCTTGAAAGGGGATACAGAATGATTCAACTCATTTAGCTAATCACAACCCTGGGCTAATTAAATAAACTAGAAGAAATCGATTTAATAGAATAAATTCCGCAGTGAATACATTTAGAAAACATGAGACACAACACTTTAGTGATTCCCATTAAATAAACACCATTTGAAGACAGAATAGAATAAATTCCACAGTGAAAACATTTAGAAAACATGTGACACACTTTAGTGAT
>NW_027467713.1:3339666-3344666 GCF_046742065.1 Oratosquilla oratoria
AGGAATACAGGGCAAACTGCTGAAGTGGAAGGAAGACATCCTGCATGAAAGAAAAATAAGAGTGGTCATAAGAGACAAACATTCTAACTGGAATGAAGTGATTAGTGAAGTTCCACAAGGAACAGTTTTGGCCCCGATAATGTTTGCTATATATATTAATGATATGGATGAAGGAATTGAAAGTTATATGAGCTTCTTTGTGGACAATGCGAAATTGTTGAAAAAAGTGAACACTGTAGAAGATTGTGAGTCGCTACAGTGATCTCAATAAAGTATGGGAATGGAGTAGGAAGTGGGAGATGGAATTCAATATTAAGAAGTGTAGTATAATAGAATTTGGAAGAAGCAAAAAAAAAAAAAAATGGATAATATAAATTGGGAGGAAGAAATTAAGAATGTAGAAAATGAGAAGGACCTGGGAGTCATTATTATGAATAATATGTCCCCTGAGAAAATATATAAACATAATATTTGGAGAAACTTATAATTTAATAAAAACAATCAAAGTAGCATTTATGTACCTGGACGAAGAAATGGTGAAGAAAAAAATAGTCACTTTGATAAGATCAAGATTGGAGTATGCAGTGACGACGTGGTCACCAAGTAAATAAAAAAATATATAACAAAACTTGAAAGAATACAAAGAGCAATTTCGAAATTGACACCAACACTCTCAGAACTATCATACGAGGAGAGACTAGCAAAACTTGAGCTACAGACATTAGAGCAAAGAAGAGAGAGAGGGGACTTGAAAACTATTTATAGAATCATGAAAGGCATAGAAACTATTGATAGAGAAGATCTAATAAAATGGAATAGTAGAGATACAAGAGGACACGGAAATAAAATCAAGAAAGACAGTTTTAGAAAAGACCTGAAAAAGAACAACTTTCTCTACAGGGTAATAGACGTTTGGAACAGGTTAGATGAAAAAGTGGTGTGTGCAAAAACAATACACGAATTTAAAAACAGTTTGGATAAAACGAGATATGAAGACGGGACACACTAGCATAGCTCCCTTTCCCGTAAAATACAACTAAGTAAATACAACTAGGTAAATACACGGTATATTTCTATCCCAAAATTTCCTTGTCTTTCTTTTTCACCCTGTCAACATTACAAACACACACACACACACACACACACACACACACACACACACACACACACACACACACACACACACACACACACACACACACACACACACACACACACACACACACACACACACACACACACACACACACACACACACACACACACACACACACACACACACACACGACCCGATGGCGCAGATGGTAGAGCGCTGGACTGGGAAGTACAATAGTGCTCGCAGTACCCAGTTCGAATCCTGCCCAGGGCCGAAATTATTTCGGTATCGCTGTGCTTCGGGTCGTTACTCTGACTCTCGTGGGCGTGGAGTTGTGTGTGTGTGTGTGTGAAATGTCATAGCATTACCCATAGATCGGTCATACGAGCTCTGAGCTCTCTTCCGGGAGGGAAATAGCTGCCGATCACGAAACCAACACGTGATCCAAAGACCAAGGTGAGATGAATACACACACACACACACACACACACACACACACACACACACACACACACACACACACACACACACACACACACACATACACACACACACACACACACACAAACACACATACACACACACACACACACACACACACACACATATATATATATATATATATATATATATATATATATATATATATATATATATATATATATATATATATATATATATATATATATGTTGCAGTAATTCACAAGGCACACGTGAAAAATAATTTGCAGAAAAAAAACACTGGGAAATAAGAAACTTAGTCCGAACGTTTTCGTCTATTTAAGACATTATCAAGGAATACAAAGTGACAGAGACATAGGTGCATATATATACATAAAGTAGTAGGGAATATGGTAAGGACACACAAGATGCTTCATAACCAGGTAGAGAAGTGTTTACATTTAAGGACATTTGATCATGTGACGTTACATCACCCGGGCCTGGTAACACTTGGAGAATTTTTTACAATATTCTTAACAATAAAAACATCAAGTTTATATAAACCTAAGCTTAAATCAAAATTTTATCAAAGGTATGCTTAATATGACTGGATTCGATAATGTTTCTTTTAAATAAAGACCTACAAGAAATTATTTTCTTAGAATTATCCCAGTCAATAGGATGATTGTGGTCTCTTACATGAACAAAAATGCCACTGGAAATTTGCCCACTCCTTACATTATACTTGTGTGGATTTATCCTTGTTTGTAAGTCTTTGCCAGCTTGGAAAATATAAAATTTGTTACATTTAAGGCATGGAATTGAGTAAACACAACCTTCATTTACTTCAGGCGAATTTTAAATTAGCTTACTGTATATAGTATTGTTGTTTGTGAAAACCAAGTTGATATTGAATTGTTTGAGAATATTAGGCAGTCCAACAAATTTCTCACTGTAAGGAAGAACCAGAAGGTTCTTTTTGTGAAATACTTTCCTTTCCTCACGAGTTGTGCCTTGTTGTCTTAATATGTTGACCTCGTCTGGATCCACCTTGTTAAAACCTTTGATCCACTTGAACACCTCTAATAGATCACCCTGCACTCTACGTCTTTCTAGAGAGTGTAAGTTAAGGTGCTTAAGCCTCTCTTCGTATGGTAAATTTCTTAACCCATATACCATTTTGGTCACTCTCCTCTACCGATTCTAGCTAATTAACATCCATTCTATAAGTTGGAGACCAATACTGTGTATTCTTGTGTATGGATTTAAGTTTATACAAACGCAATTGGAGTTAGTGAGCAATTGTTTTATTTTGTCAATAATTATATAGTATAGAAAATATCGAGCAAAATAGAAATAATAAAAAAAAATTATAACATACTTTTGTCCAAGAAAACCTCCCGGGGTCCAAGAGTACCTCTTGGGGTCCAAGAGTACCTCCCTGGCCCCAAGAGAACCTCCCTGCCACCAAGAGAACCTCCTTAGCCCCAAGAGAACCTCCCTGGTCCCAAGAGAACCCCCCTGGTCCCAAGAGAACCTCCCGGGACAAAGATCCAAGAGAACCTTTGGGGTCCAAGAGTACCCCCGATCCTTAATAATAATAATAATAATAATAGCAATAATAATAATAATAATAATAATAATAATAATAATAATAATAATAATAATAAAAATAATAATCATAATAATAATAATAATAATAATAAAAAAAAAAAAAAAAAAAAAAAATAACAATAACAATAATAATAATAATACTGATAATAATAATATTAATAATAATAATAATAATAATAATAATAATAATAATAATAATAATAATAATAATAATAATAATAATAATAGTGATAATGATAATAATAATTACAATAATAATGATAATGATAATGATAATAATAATAATAATAATAATAATGATAATGATAATAATAATAATAATAATAATAATAATAATAATAATAATAATAATAATAATAATAATAATAATAATAATAATAATAATAATAATGATAATAATAATAATAATAATAATAATAATAACAACAACAACAACGACAATAATGATGATGATGATGATGATGATGATGATGATGATGATGATGATGATGATGATGATGATGATGATGATGATGATGATGATGATGATGATGATGATGATGATGATGATGATGATGATGATGATGATGATGATGATGATAATAATAGTAATAATAATAATAATAATAATAGTAATAATAATAATAATGTTAATAATAATAATAATAATAATAATAATAATAATAATAATAATAATAATAATAATAATAATAATAATAATAATAATAATAATAATAATAATAATAATAATAATAACGATAATGATAATAATAATAATAATAATAATAATAATATTAATAATAATAATAATAATATTAATAATAATAATAATAATAATAATAATAATAATAATAATAATAATAAAATAATAATAATAACGATAATAATAATGATAATAATAATAATAATAATGATAATAATGATAATAGTAATAATAATAATAATAATACTAATAATAATAACAATAATGATAATAATAATAATAATAATAATAATTATAATAATAATAATGATAATATAATAATATAATAATAATAATAATAATAATAATAATAATAATAATGATGATAATAATAATAATAATAATAATAATAATAATAATAATAATAATAATAATAATAATAATAATAATAATAATAATAATAATAATAATAATAATAATAATAATAATAATAATAATAATAATAATGATAATAATAATAATAATAATAATAATAATAATAATAATAATAATAATAATAATAACAATAATAATAATAATAATAATAATGATAATAATAATAATAATAATAATAATAATGATAATAATAATAACAATAGTAATAAAAAGAAAAAAAAATGTAATGCTGTTCTGGCCTTGCTCTGTATATAATGTGTGTACTTTATTTTGCTTAAATAAATATAAATATCTTTACGTAATTGAATTTCTGTTTTATGTTAATAATATTTTTAACGTGTACACAAAAGTGCTAGATGTATGTTATAATTTTTTAATTATCTTTATTTTGCTCGGTATTTTCTGTAGTATATAATTATTGAAAAAATAAAACGTTTGCTCACTTACTCCAATTGCGTTTGTGTAAACTTAAATCCATACACAAGAATGGATGTTAATTCGCTAGAATCGGTACAGAGGAGAATGACCAAAATGGTATATGGGTTAAGAAATTTATCTTACGAAGAGAGGTATAGGCACCTTAACTTACATTCTCTAGAAAGACGTAGAGTGCGGGGTGATCTAATAGAGGTGTTCAAGTCTCCTTAATTCATATGTTCTTATATACACATACACACACACACTAGAGTTAGAAAAAGGTATTCTATAGGAAGATTATCTAATAAAATTATTTTATTTTCAATAATTTGTTTC
>NW_027467713.1:3349666-3382166 GCF_046742065.1 Oratosquilla oratoria
CAGCCTGTGACAATTTCGGTCTTACCATCAGCACCAAGAAGACAGAGGTGATGTACCAGCCAGCACCAGGGAAACAGTACCAGGAGCCACAGATCCAGGTGAACGGACAGACTCTCCAGGCTGTTGACACCTTCACATGCCTGGGCAGTACCCTCTCTCGTAATGCTACCATTGATGCGGAGATCAATTATAGAATCTCCAAAGCAAGCAGCGCCTTTGGGAGACTGAGGAAGAATATCTGGGACAGGCGTGGAATCAGTCACGAGACAAAGCTGAAAGTCTATCGAGCAGTCGTCATCACCCCCCTTCTCTATGGCTGCAAAACCTGGACAGCATACCGAAAGCATGAAAGGCAGATCAATCACTTCCATCTCAGATGCCTCCGTAACCTCTTACACATCCGCTGGAAGAACAAAGTCCCCAACACTGAGGTCTTGAAGAAAGCAGACATCCCTAGCGTCATCACCACCATGCGCAAGGCTCAGTTAAGGTGGACAGGACACGTCTCCCGAATGCCAGACAACCGCATCCCAAAGCAGCTCCTCTATGGCGAACTTTCCCATGGAAAGCGAAAAGTAGGTGGACAGAAAAAGCGCTTTAAGGACGGTCTGAAAGTCACACTCAAGGATTTCAGCATCAGTACGGAAACCTGGGAGTCGCTCGCTGCCGATCGCCCCTCCTGGCGCAGCGCTGTAGCTGCAGGGGCCTGTACAGCGGAACAGCAGCGCCTCCATAAGGCCAAGCAGAAGCGTCAGGCAAGAAAGGCCAGGACATCCGACACAAACACCATGGCTCCTACCCACTTTTGCCCTACATGTGGGAGGGGCTTTCTCGCCCGGATAGGCCTGGCCAGCCACCTTCGGACGCATCCTTCTAAAAAAAAATAAAATAAAACAAAAAAAAAAAAAAAAATCATGGCCATCTTTGACTTCGAAGGGCGAACAACAACAACAACAACAACAACAACAACAACAACAACAACAATATTATTATTATTATTATTATTATCATTAATTATTATTATTATTATTATTATTATTATTATTATTATTATTATTATTATTATTATTATTATTATTATTATTATTATTATTATTATTATTATTATTATTATTATTATTATTATTATTATTATTATTATTATTATTATTGTAGATAGGAGGTAAAGGGAACACGGGCTGAGGGAAATACTTTTATTCCTGACTAGTTTCGCCTGAGTGGCTTCTTCAGAGGAATATAGTTTGAAGTCAAGTTGGTCAATATATATATGGCATAAAAAGGAACGTGGCAAAGTGTCAGGTTGGTCCCCCACTCGACCTCATCTGTCGGTGTGACGAGCTATCGCAGCGTGGCTGAAATCTCAACAGGCGGATAATTGGTCCACCCGCTGCGATAACTCGTCACACCGACAGATGAGGTCTACTATTACACAGGACGTGCGCACCCAGATCCCTGGGTCCGCTAGCGGAGACCATTGCTTTCTTTGTAACCTAACATTTTATATTGGACAAATATATCAAAACTAGAAACCTAAAATTGTATATAGGACAAATATATCAACTATTGACTTATTCAATGCAGTTTAAGTTAATATAAACTTTCATAGTGAAATAAGAAACTATTTCTAAGGCACCGTTATGCTTTGAAATGCTAATTTTAGCCGGACTTAACAAGTATTATTGTAAGAGGTTAGTGGACACCAGGGTTGGCGATTTTTTTTTTTTTTTTTTTATCTTTTTAAAAAATATATAAAAAGAATCTATTTTTTATATCTAAATCAGATTTATTTGATCTAAATCGATTTTCTTTTGTAGATTTTAAATATTGTGGGATTGCTATCTGATATGCCATCTGATTGCTAAAGGACATTTTTAGCATATCAATATAAGGAGCAGTGTTATATAGACTTGCCACAAGTATACAAGGAACGGTATAAGCCTACATGTAGTATATATCACTGTGCAGCCCACAACAAGTTTCAACAAGATTCTTGTTGAAACTTGTTCTAGGTAAGCAGCTTTTCACTGAGTCAGTTGCTGCTTTGGAATCAACCAGGAAGGATGTCTTCTGAACCTGGCAGAGTGGTTCCTTCAGGCAGAAAATATCATCCTGTCTGGAATTATTTTGAAAAACTACCAACAACTTCTGGCAAAGGGCACCGAGCTAAATGCAAAGACTGCAGTCAGGAACTATAGGGCATTGTGTCAAGATTAAAATCTCACAGAGATATATGCCAAGGTCACCCACAGCATGCAGAAGAAGAAATTGATGACCCAGGTAAATAATCTTACTTATATTGTGTGCATTTCTCCCTTTTCATACACAACTATATAGATTTGGTGAACAATGGAGAGCATGTGCAATAAAAGGCCTAAGAAGATGATACTTCAACTTCATTACTTCTAAATTTGGGTAATGACTATATCACTATAATATACTGTATCCACTCAACTTTGGGGCCTAGATGATTGTTATTCATTTCATTCAACATTGTGTAATATATTTCATAGGTTCCATTAGAATTCAGCCCAAAAGGATTTAGCCTAACCAAACCCAACCAAGCCATTATTTTTACTGAATTTAAAAGTGGACTGAATCCTGTGTGGGCTGAATTCCAAGCCCACCTATTTCATGTCCTGTTAATTATTTCCAAATAATTTAGTGGCTTGTGTGAATATGATCATTATCTAAAAAAAATTACTACTGTATTCAAAAGTAGCCTAAATCACACTGTATTCATTCATTTATTTATTCATTTATAAATTATGTAATATGCTAAAATTTTCTGTTTCCATTTCAGGTTCTGTATCAACAGCTTGAATCCCTTCATCATCGGCTCCACTTGAATTATCTGCAAACCTGACTCCACCATTAAAAAGGTCACTATCAGACTCCTCCACAGGCGCCACTTCTGCTAAATAATTTTCATCTAAAAGAAAGTCATCAACATGCCTGGACATATTTATCATAGAAACTTCAGCCTCTCAAAAGGAAAATCTCGATAAAGAAGTTGCAAGAATTATATTTGCTACAAATTCACCATTTCGTCTTGTTCAGTGTAAAGGACCAATTAGGTCCTTTAGTTCTGAAACTAGGTGCGGACCACCACTGCCTGCTTCAGAACTCTCGGTTCGTGTGTAGACTCGTAGGACAAGTAAGAAAACACAGGATTGCACTGGAAGTTTATAATTCTGGTCCTTCCACAATGCACTATCAAATCAATTTTTAGGAATAACAACACCAACTGTTTCACCTTAGGCCAGTTCGGTCGTAGCTCACTCGGACTGACTCCACAGTAAACACTTAAATCACTCGTAGAAAGCTTCCGTAGAAGATCAGGGTTTTGGAGCTGAGCGATGACGACTCTGGCAGAGCGGAAGGCGAAGTTGGAGACAAACGACGTCCAGTCGATGTAACACGCCAGTTTTAGCGTGGAGAGAGGGGAGAAGGAGTAGTGGACTTAGCGCACTCGAATAGTGCGCTATTTAAGAGGGCTGGTTGTTTAGAAGATTAAGTGGCAATTTTCCCTTACATTCAGTATCCTCGGTTTCTCAAGATGGTTCAGAACCTGAGGCCAGGTTATATTCCTCCATCCGGAAAAGATATTGCTGATAAGTACTTGGATCTTGTGTATGAAAAGGATCATAAAAAGTGTGCAGATGACCTGAATAATGAAACTGTATGTCTTTCAATTGATGGGTGGTCTAACATCCATAATGAGCCCATAATATGTGTCACTCTAACAACATCCACTGGTCAGATTTATTTAGTTGACACAATAGACACATCAGGGAAACCTCACGCTGCTGAATATCTTCTACAACTTGTACAAAATTCGATCAAGAAGGCTGAACAAGATTTTGGTTGTCACATTGGAAGTGTTGTGACAGACAACGCAGCAAATGTCACCAAGATTAGAAAACTTGTATACTTGTGTCAAGTCTATATAACACTGCTCCTTATATTGATATGTTTAAAATGTCCTTTAAGAATCAGATTGCATATCAGATAGCAATCCCGCAATAGACACATCAGGGAAACCTCACACTGCTGAATATTTTCTACAACTTGTGCAAAATTCGATCAAGAAGGCTGAACAAGATTTTGGTTGTCACATTGGAAGTGTTGGGACAGACAATGCAGCAAATGTCACCAAGATGAGAAAACTCTTGGAGGAATCGAGTGAACCTGACCATACCGTCCTCACATACGGCTTATACCGTTCCTTGTATACTTGTGGCAAGTCTATATAACACTGCTCCTTACATTGATATGCTAAAAATGTCCTTTAGCAATCAGATCGTGTATCAGATAGCAATCCCACAATATTTTAAATCTATAGAAAAAAAATCAATTAAATCAAATAAATCTGATTTTAAAAAATCTATTTTTTATATTTTTCAAAAAGATAAACAAAACAAAAATCGCCAACCCTGGTGTCCACTAACCTCATACAATAATACCTGTTAAGTCCGGCTAAAATTGGCATTTAAAAGCATAACAGTGCCTTAAAAATAGTTTCTTATTTTACTATATAAGTTTATATTAACTTATACTGCATTGAATAAGTCATTGGTTATTATATTTGTCCTATATAGAATGTTAGGATTCTAATTTTGATATATTTGTCCAATATAAGATGTAAGGTTACAAAGAAAGCAATGGCCTCCGCTAGCGGACCCAGGGATCTGGGTGCGCACGTCCTGTGTAATAGTAGTCCTTGATATACAGTATATATATATATATATATATATATATATATATATATATATATATATATATATATATAAAGTGACCGAGCGCAAACATGCTTTGGGAAGACAGCAAATGATATGTTTGAAAGATAGAAATGGAGAAATATTTAAATGTAGAGACAAAATGGTAAAAAGAGTAGAAGAATTTTACTAAGAGCTTTACTCGTCGCAGACGGTAGTTGAATAAGTAAATTCATGTGTAGACGTTAGTAGTGTACCAGAGATTACAAAGAAAGAAGTAGAATTTGCTTTAAAAACTATGAAACGTGGAAAAGCACCTGAGGAAGATGGTATATCGATAGATCTGTTGAAAGACGCAGGGAAATTAGTTCATATTAAATTACCTGAGTTCTACACCCAGTGCTTACGTCAAGGAAGCGTTCCTGATGCGTAGTGCAATGCTATAGTGATTTTGTTTCATATAAAAAGGAGACCAGAAGGACCTTAGTAACTATCGACCGATTAGCTTGCTATCAAATGTATATAAAGTATTCTCCAAGATCCTTACAAATAGACTAAGTCAAGTTTTAGATGAAAGCCAACCGAGAGAACAGGCAGGATTTAGAAGCGGATATTCAACTCTAGACCATTTGTAGGCGATAAACCAACTAATCGAGAAAACGACAGAATGCAATATACCTCTGTGTTTAGATTTTGTAGATTAGGAGAAGGCCTTTGACTCGATAGAACAAATAGCAATACTAAACTCGCTACGCAAGCAGGGTACAAACGAACAGATCGTAAAAGTTTCAGAAAAGATTTATGCGAAAGGTACCGCTATAGTTCGACTATATAAAGATACAGAAAAGATAAAGATGGAGAAAGGAGTACGGCAAGGTGATACAATTTTACCGAAACTATTTACAGCTTGCTTGGAAGATATTTTCAGGAGATTGAGTTGGGAAAAGAAAGGTTTAAAGATTAATGGCGAATATTTGAACCACCTAAAATTTATGGACGACATTATTCTTATTTCAGAAAGAGCTGAGGATTTGCAAGATATGCTGAGCGATCTATACAAGGAAAGTATCAAAGTAGGTTTAAAAATGAATAAGAGTAAAACCAAAGTAATGTTCAATACGAAAGTTCAAAGTAGGGAGATTGTAATTGATGATGAGAGTCTTGAAGAAGTTTAAGAGTATAATTATTTAGGCAGATGGTAAAAGCGACGAAAGATCATGATAATAAAATAGAAAGACCCATTACAATTACTTGGAAAGTGTTTGGTAAGTATAACGTTTACTATCAATGCATTCTACCAGCAATAATCTACGCGTATGAGCCTTGTAAACTGGCGAAGGCGATGGAAACAAACCTAAGGACTGCACAGAGGAGAATGGAGAGATCAATGATGGGAATAACGCTGAAAGACCGAAAGAGAACAGGTTGGGTGAGAGAGCAGACTAGAGTGAAAGATATTGTGGAAGCAGTAAAGGAGAGAAAGTGGAATTGGACAGGTAAGTTAGCGCGAACGACTGATGAGCGATGGAGCAAGTGTGTTACTGGGTGGACGCCGCGAGATGGGAAGCGTGGAAGAGGGAGACCAGACAGAAGGTGGAGAGACGAGATCGAGAAGTTTGCAGGAGTGACGTGGCAGAGGATGGCGCGGTCGTGTGAATCATGGAATGCTATGAAGGAGGCCTTTGTTCAGCAGTGGACTCAGGATGGCTGATTTGATTGATTTGATTGATTGATGTATAAATACACATATATATATATATATATATATATATATATATATATATACATATATATACATATATATATATATATATATATATATATATATATATATATATATGCACATAACGTGATGATAGCCGAGAATATGGATGAGATTAACGAAATGTTCACACCATTCCAGAACACAAGACGGGAAGAGAAACCTACACAGTAATGACGGAGAGGCTAAAAATGAGATCGGAATAAAAAGAGGGTTATATATTAGGAGTGAAAATGGGGGAACACAGCTTAGATCTAAGTATAACAAAATGGCTTCGCTGATTAAAAAAACGCAAACAACGAAACACAACAACGAAATTAAGTTTGTTAGACAAGCGAGATCCAACCCTAAAGTCCTTTGTCATCTCTACAGATCTAAAAATAAGGAATGTATTGGCCCAATTAAAACTGAATAAGATGTCTTGATAGATTCAAAGGAAAAAATGACCTAGGATTTAATAAACATTTTATCTCTATTTTTACAAAGGAGAAGATTCAGAGAAAGTGAGCGAGGGTTTAATAAATATTTTCTCTCGATTTTTACAAAGGAGAAGATGCAGAGAAACAATAGGCTAGGATTTACTATTTTTGCTCGATTTTTACAAAGAAGATAGATATGATACCTAACTGTGAACTGAACATTAGTGGGGATGAGAGAAGTAGACTATCATAAACATTATCATATTAGTCAGACAGATTGATAGGCTTAAAGCTACAAAATCCGCCGAATCCTGACGATTTTTTCCGAGTGCTTAAAGAGTTTAATTTTAAAATCTGCGACCGATTAACAGAAGTATTTAGTAAGTCCTTAGACACTGGACTGAATAAAATCGGGTGACGGCATTAACAAACTAACACTTGCACAATGTCAACAACGTGGTCGCGGTATTTATATACAAATATATGTACACACACACACACAGACACACATACACACACGCACACACACACACACACACACACATATATATATATATATATTTATATATATATATATATATACACAAGTGCATATATACTTATATATAAGTACACATACATGTGTGTATATACAAATACACGTACATATATGTGTACATACATGTGTGCTTATACAAATGCACCTATATATATATATATATATATATATATATATATATCCGTGTGTATACAAATATACATATACAAACGTGTACATATATCTATGTATATACAAATACTTATATGCACATACATGTACATATGTATATGCAAATAAATATGTACACACGCACACATACAAATACATGCATGTATACGAGTGCGTAATTACACAACGCAATCTGCCCAAATCGTTCTTGTCCATCGGGTGCCATGACCTTCGCGGGCCTGAGAAGTCAAACTGGGGCAGAACGACGGCGGACCGAGGCCCCCACCCATCACCCCCACCCAGAGGATGACCAGGCCGATGCTCCCTGAAGGATACACCATGACCAGGAAGGAACTCACCCAAACGCAGGACAAAACCCAAAGGACCCAAAGGAACCCACCCGAACCCAGGAGAATCCCACTCGAACCCAGGAGAATCCCACCCAAACCCAGGAGAAATCCACCCGAACCTAGGAGAAACCCACCCGAATCAAGAAGAAACCCCAAAGGACCCAAAGGAACCCCCAATCTCAACCCTGGCCTCGCAAAGAAACCAAACCCTATCAGAACCCCGACCCTCAAACCCCTGGAACCAAAGGAACCCAAATGAAACTCCGTCCCACCAAAAGAATCTGACCACAAAGGAAATCTTAGTCCCCACCCCCAAAAAAAAAAAAAAAAAAAAACATAGCCCCGAAAAGAACTTCGAACCCAGGAGAACCTCCAAGGAAATTCCTGTCACCAAAATGAACCCCCGGGCACAAAAGAACCTCTAACCTCTTGAAGAACTCTGGTCTCCAATAACCTATGGCCTTAGGAGAACCTCCGGCCCTAGAATTCCCGGTTTCAGGAGAAACTCCGGGCCCCAGGAAAAACCCCACTAATAGATATAATAAAGTATGGGAATGGAGTAGGAAGTGGGAGAAGGGGTTCAATACTAAGTGTAGTATAATGGAATTTGGAAAAAGCAAAAAAAAAAAAAAAAAAAAAAAAAAAAAAAAAAAAAAAAAAAAAAAAAAAAAAAGAATAATAGGATCATATAAGATGGGAGAAGGAATGAAAAAGTAGAAAATGGGAGTCATTATTATGAATAATATGTCACCTGAGAAACATAAACAAGATTTTTTGAGAAACTTATAATTTAATAAGAACAATCAAAGTGGCATTTACATACCTGGATGAAGAAATGGTGAAGAAAATACTAATCACTCTGATAAGACCAAGATTGGAGTATGCAGCAACGATGTGGTCACCAAGTACAAAAAAAAAATGTATAACAAACTTGAAAGAATACAAAGAGCAATTACAAAATTGGCACCAACACTCTCAAAACTATCATATGAAGAGAGACTAGCAAAACTTGAGCTACAGACATTAGAGCAAAGAAGAGAGAGAGGAGATTTGATAAATATTTACAGAATCATGAAAGCCATATAAACTATTGATAGAGAGGATCTAATAAAATGGAATGATAGAAATACAAGAGGACACGGAAAGAAAATCAAGAAAGACAGCTATAGAAGAGATCTGAAAAAGAACAGCTTTCCTCACAGAGCAATAGACATTTGGAACAAGTTAGATGAGAAAGTGGTGTATGTAAAAACAATACATAAATCTAAAAACAGTTTAGATAAAATGAGATATGAAGACGAGACACCACGAGCATAGCTCCCCTTCCCGTTAAATACGACTAGGTAAATACAACTAGGTAAACACACACACACACACACACACACACACACACACACACACACACACACATACACACACACACACACACACACACACATACATACATTTATATATATATATATATATATATATATACATATATATACATATATATATATAAATATATATATATATATATAAATATATATACCAAGGACTACTATTACACAGGACGTGTGCACACAGATCCCTGGTCCACTAGCGGAGGTCATTGCTTTCTTTCTAATCTAGCATTTTACATTGGACAAATATATCAAAACTAGAAACCTAACATTACACATAGGACAAATATATCAACTATTGACTTATTCAATGCAGTATAAGTTAATATAAACTTTTATAGTGAAATAAGAAACTATTTTTAAGGCACTCTTATGCTTTGAAATGCCAATTTTAGCCGGACTTAAGAGGTATTATTGTGCGAGGTTAGTGGACACCAGGGTTGGCGATTTTTTTTTTTTTTTTTCTTTCTTTTTTTTTTTTTTTTTTTACATAAATAATCTATTTTTTTTATCAAATTTATTTGATTTAAATAAAAAAAATTCATAGATTTTAAATACTGTGGGACTGCTATCTGATATGCAATCTGATTGCTAAAGGACATTTTTAGCATATCAATATAAGGAGCAGTGTTATATAGACTTGCCACAAGTATACAAGGAACGGTATAAGCCTAATGTGCAGCCTGTGCAGCCCACAACAAGTTTCAACAAGATTCTTGTTGAAACTTGTTCTAGGTAAGCAGCTTCTCACTGAGTCAGTTGCTGCTTTGGAATCAACCAGGAAGGGTGTCTTTTGGACCTGGCAGGGTGGTTCCTTCAGGCAGAAAAAATGATCCTGTCTGGAATTATTTTGAAAAAAAACTACCAACAACTTCTGGCAAAGGGTACAGAGCTAAATGCAAAGACTGCATCCAGGAACTACAGGGCATTGTGACAAGATTAAAATATCACAGAGATAAATGCCAAGGTCAGCCACAGCATACAGAAGAAGAAATTGATGACCCAGGTAAATAATTTTACTTATATTGTGTGCATTTCTCCCTTTTCATGCGCAACTATATAAATTTGGTGAACAATGGAGAGCATGTGCAATAAAAACGTGAAGGCCTAAAGAGATGATACTTCAACTTCATTACTTCTAAATTTGGGTGATGACTATATCATTATAATGTACTGTATCCACTCAACTTTGGGGCCTAGATGATTGTTATTCATTTCATTCAACATTGTGTAATATATTTCATAGGTTCCATTGGAATTCAGCTCACATGGGATTCAGCCCAAAGGGATTTAGCCTAACCTAACCAAACTATCCCTTTATTTTCAGTGAATTTAAAAGTGGACTGAATCTTGTGTGGGCTGAATTCCAAGCCCACCTATTTCATATCCTGTCAATTATTTCCAAATAATTTAGTGGCTTGTGTGAATATGATCATTATCTAAAAAAAAAAAAAAGAAAAAATAACTACTGTACTCAAAAGTAGCCTAAATCACACGGTATTCATTCAGTTATTTATTCATTTATAAATTATGCAATATGCTAATTTTTTCTGTTTCCATTTCAGGACCTGTATCAACAGCTTCAATCCCTTCATCATCGGCTTCACTTGAATTATCTGCAAACCTGACTCCACCATTAAAAAGGTCACTATCAGACTCCTCCACAGGCGCCACTTCTGCTAAATAATTTTCATCTAAAAGAATGTTATCAACATCTCTGGACAGATTTATCATAAAAACTTCAGCCTCTCAAAAGGAAAATCTCGACAAAGAAGTTGCAAGAATTATATTTGCTACAAATTCACCATTTCGTCTTGTTCAGCATCCTCAGTTTCTCAAGATGGTTCAGAACCTGAGGCCAGGTTATATTCCTCCATCCGGAAAAGATATTGCTGATAAGTACTTGGATTTTGTGTATGAAAAGGATCATAAAAAGTGTGCAGATGACCTGAATAATGAAACTGTATGTCTTTCAATTGATGGGTGGTCTAACATCCATAATGAGCCCATAATATGTGTCACTCTAACAACATCCACTGGTCAGATTTATTTAATTGACACAATAGACACATCAGGGAAACCTCACACTGCTGAATGTCTTCTACAATTTGTACAAAATTCGATCAAGAAGGCTGAACAAGACTTTGGTTGTCACATTGGAAGTGTTGTGACAGACAATGCAGCAAATGTCAACAAGATGATAAAACTCTTGGAGGAATCGAGCGAACCTGAGCATACCGTCCTCACATACGGCTTATACCGTTCCTTGTATACTTGTGGCAAGTATATATAGCACTGCTCCTTATATTGGTATGCTAAAAATGTCATTTAACAATCAGATCGCATATCAGATAGCAATTCCACAATATTTAAGACCTATAAAAAAAATCTATTTGAATCAAATAAATCCGATTAAGAAAAAAAAAAAAAAATCGCCAACCTTGGTGTCCACTAACCTCATACAATAATACCTGTTAAGTCAAAGGATAACAGTGCCTTAAAAATAGTTTCTTTTTTTATTATGAAGGTTTATATTAACTTATGCTGCATTGAATAAGTCAATAGTTGATATATTTGTCCTATATACAATGTTAGGTTTCTAGTTTTGAAATATTTGTCCAATATAAGATGTTAGGTTACAAAGAAAGCAATGGCCTCCACTAGCGGACCCAGGGATCTGGGTGCGCACGTCCTGTGTAATAGTAGTCCTTGATATATATAAATATATATATATATATATATATATACATACACATATATATATATATATATATATATATATATATATATATATATATATGTATGTATATATGTATATATATATATAATATACACACATATGCATATATAGTTATATACAAATACACATGCATGTGTGTATATACAAATACACATGCATGTGTGTATATACAAATACACACAAATACATATGCATACATGTGTGCTTATAGAAATGCATATATATATATATATATATATATATATATATATACATACATATATATATATATATATATATATATATATATATATATATAATACGTATGTGTATAGAAATATACATATACAAACGTATACATACATGTATAAACAAATACTTATATAAACATATATGTACATAATCATATGCAAATATTCATACATACATATATCTATATATAAATATGTACACACGCATACATACGAGTACATGCATGTATACTAGTGCGTAATTACACAATGCAATCTGCCCAAATCGTTCTTGTCCATCGGATGCCATGACCTCCGTAGGCCGGAAGAGTCCAACTGGGGCAGAACGACGGCGGACCCTAAGGATCCCTGTCCTCTAAAGGAATCCCTGGTCTCCAGGAGCCTATGGCCCCAGGAGAACCCCCGGCCCCAGAATCCCCGGTTTCAGAAGAAAACCCCGGCTCCAGGAAAATCCCACATCCTCAGAAGAACCTACTTACTCCAGGAGAACCCCCGGACCCCAGGAGAACACTCGACTTCACGAGAACCCCCCGGTCTCAGGAGAATACCCAAGGCCCAGGAGAACCTCCCGGCTCCCAGGGAACCCCTAACCTCCAAGAAAATACCCGGCCCTAGGGACCCAAAGGTAATCACGACCCCCAAAAGAACCCCTTTGCCGCAGGTCAAAGAGAACCTCCCGGGGTCCAGGAAAACCTCCCGTGGTCCAAGAGAACCTTCTAGGGTTCAAGAGAACCTTCCGGGATCCAAGAGAAGCAGGAAAAGCTCCTGGGGATCCAAGACATTCTTCCGGAGGCCAAGATAATCTTCCAGGGTCCAAGAGAACCCTCCGGGGTCTAAGAGAACCTTCCGGGGTCCAAGAGAACCACCCGAGGTCCAAGAGAACTCCCCAGGGTCCAAGAGAACCTTCCGGGGACCGAGAAAACCTTCCAAGGACCAAGAGAACCTTCCGGATACCAAGAGAACCTTCCGGGAACCAAGAAAACCTCTCGGGAACCAAGAGAACCTCCCGGGGTCCAAGAGAAAAATCTGGGGTTCAAGATAATTTTTCGGGATTCAAGAGAACCACCCGGGGTCCAAGAAAACCTTCCATGGTCTAGTAGAACCACTCGGGGTCCAAGAGAGCCACCCGGAGTCCAAGAGAACCTTCCGGGATCCAAGAGAATCACCCGGGGTGTAATAGAAGCCCGGGGTCTAAGAGCACCATCTGGGTTCAGAGATAATCTTCCGTGATCCAATAGGGTCTTCCGGGGACGAAGAGGAACTCCTGGGATCCAGGAAAACCTCCCGGTGTCCAAGAGTACCTCCTGGGGTCCAAGAGAACATACCTGACCCCAAGATAGCCTCCCTGGCCCCAAGAGAACCTTCTTGGCCCCAAAGAGAACCTCCTTGGCCCCAAAGAGAACCTCCCTGGTCCCAAGAGAACCCCCCTGGTCTTAGGAGAACCTCCCGGGACAAAGAGAACCTCTCAGGACATAGAAATTTCCAGATCTAAGATTACCTTTTGGGTCTAAGAGTACCACCAGTCCTTAAAAAAGAAAAAAAACGAATGTTATGCTGTTCTGGCCTTGCTCTGTATATAATGTATGTACTTTATTTTGCTAGAGTAAATATCTATATCTTTACGAGCTTGAAATTTTGTTTTGTGTTAATGTTTTTAACCCGTACACAAAAGTGCTAGATGTATGTTATATTTTTTTTATCATTTTTATTTTGCTCGATATTTTCTGTAGTATATAATTATTGACAAAATAAAACATTTGCTCACTAACTCCAATTGCGTTTGTGTAAACCGGTAGAGGAGAGTGACCAAAATGGTATACGGGTTAAGAAATTTACCTTACGAAGAGAGGCTTAAGCACCTTAACTTACACTCTCTAGAAAGACTTAGAGTGCAGAGTGATCTAATAGAGGTGTTCAAGTGGATCAAAGGTTTTAACAAGGTGGATCAAGACAACAAAGCAGGACTCGTGAGGAAAGGAAAGTATTTCACCAAAAGAACCTTCTGGTTCTTCCTTACAGTGAGAAATTTGTTGGACTGCCTAATATTCTCAAACAATTCAATATCAACTTGGTTTTCACCTGAAGTAAATGAAGGTTGTGTTTACTCTATTCCATGCCTTAAATGTAACAAATTTTATATTGGCCAAACTGGCAAAGACTTACAAACAAGGATAAATCAACACAAGTATAGTGTAAGGAGTGGACAAATTTCCAGTGGCCTTTTTGTTCATGTGAGAGACCACAACCATCCTAGTGACTGGGATAATTCTAGGAAAATAGTTTCTTGTAGGTCTTTATTAGAAACAAACATTATCGAATCCAGTCATATTAAGCATACATTCAATAAAAATATTAATTTAAGTTTAGGTTTATATAAACTTGATGATTTTATTATTAAGAATATTGTAAAAAATGCTCCAAGTGTTACCAGGCCCGGGTGATGTAACGTCACATGATCAAATGTCCTTAAATGTAAACACTTCTCTACCTGGTTATGAAGCATTTTGTGTGTCCTTACCATGTTCCCTACTACTTTATGTATATATATGCACCTATGTCTGTCATTTTGTATTCCTTGAGAATGTCTTAAATAGACGAAAACTTTAGGACTAAGTTTCTTATTTTCCAGTGTTTATTTTTTCTGCAAGATATTTTTCACGTGTGCCTTGTGAATTACTGTAATATATATATATATATATATATATATATATATATATATATATATATATATGTATATATATGTGTGTGTGTGTGTGTGTGTGTGTGTGTGTGTGTGTGTGTGTGTGTGTGTGTGTGTGTGTGTGTGTGTGTGTGTGTGTGTGTGTGTGTGTGTGTGTGTGTGTGTGTGTGTGTGTGTGCGTGTGTGTGTGTTTGTGTGTGTGTGTTTGTGTGTGTGTGTGTGTGTGTGTGTGTGTGTGTGTGTGTGTGTGTGTGTGTGTGTGTGTGTGTGTGTGTGTGTGTGTGTGTGTGTGTGTGTGTGTGTGTGTGTGTGTGTGTGTGTGTGTGTGTGTGTGTTTGTAATGTTGATAGGGTGAAAAAGAAAGACAAGGAAATTTTGGGATAGAAATATACCGTGTATTTACCTAGTTGTATTTTACGGGAAGATGAGCTATGCTCGTGGTTTCCCGTCTTCATATCTCGTTTTATTCAGACTGTTTTTAGATTCGTGTATCGTTTTTGCACACACCACATTTTCATCTAACTTGTTCCAAACGTCTATTACCCTGTGGGGAAAGCTGTCCTTTTTCAGGTCTCTTCTAGAATTGTCTTTCTTGATTTTCTTTCCGTGTCCTCTTGTATCTCTACTATCTCATTTTATTAAATCCTCTCTATCAATATTTGCTATACCTTTCATGATTCTATAAATAGTTATCAAGTCCCCTCTCTTCTTTGCTCTAATGTCTGTAGCTCAATTTTCGCTAGTCTCTCCTCGTATGATAGTTCTGAGTGTTGGTGCCAATTTCGTAATTGCTCTTTGTATTCTTTCAAGTTTTGTTATACATTTTATTTGTACTTGTTGATCACGTCGTCGCTGCATACTCCAATCTTGGTCTTATCAAAGTCACTAGTATTTTCTTAACCATTTCTTTATCTAGGTATGTAAATGCCACTTTGATTGTTTTTATTAAATCATAAGTTTCTCTAAATATTTTGTTTATATGTTTCTCAGGGGACATATTATTCATAATAATGACTCCCAGGTCCTTCTCATTTTCTAAATCTTTTAATTCTTCCTCTCCCAGTTGATATGATCCAATTATTCTTTTTTTGCTTCTTCTAAATTCTATTATACTACACTTCTTAATATTAGATTCCATCTCCCACTTTCTAGTCCATTCCCATACTTTATTGAGATCACTGTAGCGACTCACAATCCTCTACAGTGTTCACTTTTATCAACAATTTTGCAATGTCCGCAAAGAAGCTCATATAACTTTCAATTCCTTTATCCATATCATTGATATATATAGCAAACATTATTGGGGCCAGAACTGTTCCTTGTGGATCTCCACTAATCACTTCATTCCAATTAGAATGTTTGTCTCTTATCACGACTCATTTTTCTGTCATGCAAGAAGTCTTCCATCCACTTCAGCAGTTTGTCCTGTATTCCTCCTGCAGTTTCTAATTTCTTTAAAAATTTCTTATGTGTCACCTTATCAAAAGCTTTTTACAGGTCTAGAAATGCACAATCAGCCTATCCATCTCTTTTTTGTATTACATCTATTATCCTTGAATAGAAACACATTAAGTTTGTGACGCATGCCTTCGATTTTTTTTTTTTTCAAATGCCTCACCCATCTAATTTTGATCATTCTTTCACAAATTTTAGCTATCGTACATGTAAGAGAGACCAGTCTATAGTTAGTAGGGTCTTCCTTGTTCCCCCTTTATATATTGGTACTATATTTGCTCTTATCCAACCTTCTGAAACTTTTCCTTCTTTCAATGAACTGCTTATTAGACTATGTATTTTGTGTGTTAGTTCGTTCCTGCATTCTCTCAAAATCCAGTTTGCCATTTCATCTGGTCCATGCGATTTTCTGACATCGAGATTACTCAAGTGATTCATTATTTCTTTCCTTGTTACTTCTATCTCTTTCATAGGGAGGACTTACTCCTCCCACTCGACATCTCTAATTTGTATGTTCTCCCTCGTAAACACCGAGTTAAAATGCTAGTTCATAATTTCTGCCATTTCTATTTCCTCTGTGTATTCAACTCCTTGTCGTAGTTTCTCTAATTCTTGTTTGTATTTTAGTTTGTTGTTTACAAATCTATAAAATAGTTTTGGTTGATTTTTACATTTCTCTATGACATCTTTTTCGTATTTTCTTTTTTCTTCTCTGCACACTTGTACATTTTGATTTCTATAACTAGTATATATTTTCCATTTTTCAGGTCTTTTTTTATTTTTTTATCCAAGCTTTATCCTTTTTGTCTTTTAAATCCCTACATCTTTTGTTGTACACTTTACATATCCTTTCTTTCGTTTTTGTCTTGGAACATACTTTTCCACTCCTTTATAATTTTTTGTCAAAATATTCCATTTTTCTTCCACTGTTATTTCCTCCTTGTGTATCCTTTCCCAGTCTGCTTTTTGAAAGAATTATCTTGTTTTATTAGAAAAAAAAAATCCATACATCAATCTTCCCTTTCGTTTATTCTTCCATGTATTTTTCCTCATTTAGTTCCAGTTCAACCAATATGTGGTCACTTTTACTTATTGGTGTCTTATATTCAATCTTGTCCACTATTTCAGGTTCTGATGTAATTATTAGGTCCAGTCTTGATGGTTCTTTCTGATTAAATCTAGGTGGGGCAATGTTACTAGTGGGGTCCCCCAGGGCTCGGTTTTGGGTCCCTTATTGTTCATTATGTACATAAACGACTTAGACGATGGGAATAATAGTGATGTTAGTAAGTTTGCGGACGACACTAAAATAAGACGCCTAATTAGGTCAGGAGACGACGCCCAGATTCTGCAGGATAATCTTAATAAATTGTTAACATGGTCGATGAAATGGATGGCAAATGAACTTCAATATCTCTAAGTGTAGCGTGTTAAACGTAGGGCTACACAACCCCGAAAATAGATACAACTTAGATAACACGTTTTTAGAAAAATCTGAGTGCGAGAGGGACTTGGGAGTTCTGGTGAGTCCGGACCTTAAAACCAGGAAGCGGTGCATTAGCGCTAGAAATAAAGCTAACAGGGCATTAGGCTTCATTGTTAGGACGGTAACGAATAGAAGTGCAGAGGTAATTATCAAACTATCTAGCTATAGTTAGACCCATCCTTGACTATGCGGCACAGTTTTGGTCTCCGTCCTACAGAATGGACATAAATTCACTAGAATCAGTACAGAGAAGAATGACCAAAATGATACATTATCTTATCTAGTGTTATCCTTGTGTCTTTTAACATATTTTTGTGTTCCCTCTCTTCCTACGAAGCAGTTTTAGGAGGGACATGATTTACCACAAACTTCCTGCTCTTTCCATCCCTGTCCTCAACTTCCATCATAATCATCTCTACTCTATTCTTTCCATATGTGACATTCCTCACATTTATATCCTTCTTAGTCAGGAACATAACTCCACCTCCTTGTTTTACCTCTCTGTTTCTAATCCAATAATTATATGCACCATGTCCTACACTGTTGGGTGGTAGTGGACCTTTCAATTTTGTCTCTACAATTCCCATTATAACCGGTTCTTTTTCCTTCAGGTAATCATTCAGTTCATTCAAGCCTATTATCACAGCCATCTATATTTGTGTAAGACACTTTTAGTTTTCTGCTACCTCCATCCTGTTTTCTGTTTCCCTTCCGTTCTTCTTTGCTATGAACCATTTCCTCACTTTCATATCCACTACTCTCCAATAGAATTTCTTTTTATCTGACTCTGTTCTGTTCTCGTTTTTTCCTTAGCTTCCATTTTTTTGCTTTCTCATCCTCTCTTTCCTCTTTATTCATTTCTCTTTTTATCCATACCTGTTTATATGGATCACTTTTTGCTAATTTCCCTGTTTGTGCTAAGATATTCTCTGCTGTCTTTTGTGACCTGAACTTAACCTTAATTGGTCTGGTCTTATCTGTATTGTATTTCCCTAGTCTATATATTTCTTCAATTTCTTTCCTTGTTTCTTATTCATCTTCTTGAACTACTTGTAATATCTTGTTTACTTTTTCCTTCTCCTCCTTTACTCTTGTAGTCATATTTGGATTATGCTTCTCTTCCATCCCCAATATAATTATATACTTATTTTTATCCGCTAAGTCTGTTACTTTATTCTCCTTTTCTCTAATCACTTTAATAACTGTGTCCTTGGTTTGTTCTTTCATTTGTTGTTTTACTATATCTGTACATTCAATTAAGTTTGCCAGATAAGCGCAATCCAACCCAAAGGGCTTTTGTCATCTCTACAGAACTAAAAATAAGAAATCTATTGGCCCAATTAAAACTGAATAAAATGTCTTGATAGATTCATAGGGAGAAATAAGCTAGGATTTGATAAATATTTTCTCTCTATTTTTACAAAGGAGAAGATTCAGAGAAAATGAACAAGGATTTAATGAATATTTTCTCTCGATTTTTACAAAGGAGAAGATTCAGAGAAAAAATGAGCTAGGATTTAATACTTTCTCTCGATTTTTACAAAGAAGATAAATATGAAACCTGACTGTGAACTGAACATTAGTGGGGATCAGAGAAGTAGACAAACATAAACATTATCATGTTAGTCAGACAGATTGATAGGCTTAAAGCTACAAAATCTGCCGGATCCAGACGATTTTTTTTTTCCGAGAGTGCTTAAAGAGTTTAATTTTGAAATCTACGACCAATTAACAGAAGTATTTAGCAAGTCCGTAGACACTGGATTCTTGCCTAAAGCCTGACTAAATAAAATCGGTTGACGTCATTAACAAACTAACACTTGTACAATGTCAACAACGTGGTCGTAGTATGTATATACAATTATATGTACACAAACACACATACACACACACACACACAAACACACACGCACATACACACACACACACACACACACACACAACACACACACACACAAACACACACACAAACAAACACACACACACACACACACACACACACACACACACACACACACACACACACACACACACACACACACACACACACACACACACATGTATATATATTATATACACAAGCTCATATATAGTTATAGACAAGTACATATACATGTGTGTATATACAAATACACGTACATGTACGTGTACATACATGTGTGCTTATACAAATGCATATATATATATATATATATATACAGTACATATATATATATATATATATATATGAATATATACACAAACACACACGCACACACATACACACACATATATATATGCATATATATACATATACATATATATATATATATATATACTGTATATATATATATATATGTTAAACACCTTATGAGGACGGAGCCTTTATTTGTACGACGTTTCTCTTATTACAGCTTTATCTAGTACAAGTTGAGATACAAATGCTTGAGATTAAATAAGGGGAAAGGAGGGAACGGGGAGAGAAAAAGGGGGGGGGGGAAGGAAGAGGAGGAGGAGGAGGAGGAGGGTTGGGGGATTGGACACTGGGAAAGGATGAGAATGCTGGCCCAAACGTCCGTGGGCGAAATGTCCACAAAGGGTGGTTTAAATATTTAATATTTTGCTGGCCATGGGTATTAGGGGAATAATGTGAGGAGATATGTTAAACATGCCCCTGTTTTGTTCAATAGTGTTCGTTCCTTGAAAGATTGCTGCTTCTAAACACTTCCTGCGGATTTTGTCTGGTTCCCGCATCAGCAGCTCTGCATTCTTCCAGTCCATAGGATGGTTTTCCTTGTTTCTATGTGTCACACATGCATTGGTGGTGACATCATGCCTGACATCGTAACGGTGTTCACGTATTCGTGTATTCAGGTCGCGTGACGTTTCTCCGATGTAAATTTTATCACATCCTGAACACGGAATACGATAAACACCGGCTTTGGTGCCCGGTGTCTGGTTGTTGTGTGTTTCCGTCTTCGTGATGTCTTTTATTGTTCTGCTTGTCTGGCACACTATTTCCAAGTTGGTGGTTCTTAAAAGACGTGTCAGGTTGGTGGCAACGTCGCCGGTTGGCAACACGAGACGTCTAGTTGTGCTGTCCTGCTGCCTACGGCTTTCCCGAATCTTAGCGGCCTGCTGTTTGCAATTATCTAAAAGAAACTCTGGAAATTTTAGTGTTAAAAAGGTCTCTTTAATAAACCTGCACTCTTCTTCTAAAATTTCCAGAGTTTCTTTTAGATAATTGCAAACAGCAGGCCGCTAAGATTCGGGAAAGCCGTAGGCAGCAGGACAGCACAACTAGACGTCTCGTGTTGCCAACCGCCGACGTTGCCACCAACCTGACACGTCTTTTAAGAACCACCAACTTGGAAATAGTGTGCCAGACAAGCAGAACAATAAAAGACATCACGAAGACGGAAACACACAACAACCAGACACCGGGCACCAAAGCCGGTGTTTATCGTATTCCGTGTTCAGGATGTGATAAAATTTACATCGGAGAAACGTCACGCGACCTGAATACACGAATACGTGAACACCGTTACGATGTCAGGCATGATGTCACCACCAATGCATGTGTGACACATAGAAACAAGGAAAACCATCCTATGGACTGGAAGAATGCAGAGCTGCTGATGCGGGAACCAGACAAAATCCGCAGGAAGTGTTTAGAAGCAGCAATCATTCAAGGAACGAACACTATTGAACAAAACAGGGGCATGTTTAACATATCTCCTCACATTATTCCCCTAATACCCATGGCCAGCAAAATATTAAATATTTAAACCACCCTTTGTGGACATTTCGCCCACGGACGTTTGGGCCAGCATTCTCATCCTTTCCCAGTGTCCAATCCCCCCACCCTCCTCCTCCTCCTCCTCCTCCTCTTCCTTCCCCCCCCTTTTTCTCTCCCCGTTCCCTCCTTTCCCCTTATTTAATCTCAAGCATTTGTATCTCAACTTGTACTAGAAAAAGCTGTAATAAGCGAAACGTCGTACAAATAAAGGCTCCGTCCTCATATGGTGTTTATCTAGTCAATCTTGTCGGCAGACTGCCACTTTTAAGCATATATATATATATATATATATTTATATAATATATATATATATATTATATGCATATATATATGTATATATATATATATGTATGTATATAAGTATATATATGTATATAGATATATATATGTATGTATATAAGTATATATATATGTATATATATATATATGTGTGTATAGATACATATATATATGTATATCTGTGTATATATTTATATATATATATATATCCGTGTATATACAAATATACATATACAAACTTGTACATATATGTATATACAAATACTTATATACACATACATGCACATATGTCTATGCAAATATTCATACATACATGTATCTATATATGAACATGTACACACGCACACATACGAATATATGAATATATACGAGTGCGTAATTACACAACGCAATCTGCCCAAATCGTTCTTGTCCATCGGGTGCCATGACCTTCGCGGGTCGGAGGAGTCCAATTGGGGCAGAACGACGGCGGACCGAGGATGACCAGGCCGATGCTCCCCGAAGGATAAACCATGACCAGCACAGAGACCAACCAAACCCAGGAGAAACCCCAAAGGACCCAAAGGAACCCACCCGAACCCAGGAGAAACCCACCCGAACCGAGGAGAAACCCACCCGATCCCAAGAGAAATCTATTCGAACCCAAGAGAAACCCACCCGAAACCAGAAGAAACATAAAGGACCCAAAGGAACCCCCAATCTCAACCCTGAACCTCGCAAAGAAACCAAACCCTATCAGAACCCCGACCCTCGAACCCCTGGAAGCAAAGGAACCCAAATGAAACTCCGCCCCACCAAAAGAATCTGACCACAAAGGAAATCCCAGTTACCCCCAAAAAAGAACCCATAGCCCCAAAAAGAACTTCGAACTCAGGAGAACCTCCAAGGAAATCCCTGCCACCAAAACGAACCCCCGGGCACAAAAGAACCTTTAACCTCTTGAAGAACTCTGACCCTAAGAACATTTAAAAGAACCCCGACCCTAAGGATTCCTGTCCTCTAAAGAAGCCCCTGGTCTCCAAGGACCTACTGCCCTAGGAGAACCCCCGGCCCCAGAATCCCCGGTTTCAGTGGAAACCCCGGGCCCCAGGAAAACCCCCATGGACCCCAGGAGAACACCCGGACCATAGGAGAACACCCGGCCCCAGGAGAACCCACAGACCCCAGGAGAAAATCCGGCCCCAAGAGAACTCCTCCGGGGACCAAGAGTACCTCCGAGGGTCCAATAGAACCTCCCTGGGTCCAAGAGAACCTCCCTGATCCCAAGAGAACTTCCTTGGCCCCCAAGAAAACCTCCCTGGTTCCAGCAGGACCCCCCTGGTCTTAGTAGAACCTCTCGGGACAAAGAGAACCTTTCAGATCCAAGAGAACCTCCCAGGCTCAAGGGAATACCCCCCCGGTCCTTGAAAAAAAAAAGGAAGAGTAGGTAAAAAGAGGAGGAAGAGGATGTGCAACAGTATTAAGAGGAGGTGAAAGAGGGGGAAGAGGAGGTGGAACAGGAGGAAGAAGTGCGAGAGGAGTGAGAGGAGGTGAAAGAGGAGGAAGAGGAGGAGGAGAGGAGGAAGAGGTGAAAGAAGACGTGGAAGAGGAGAAAGAGGAGGTAGAAGGAGGAGGAAGAGGAAGGAGGTGAAAGAACAGGTGGAAGAGGAGGTGTAACAGGAGGACGAGGAGGAAGAGAAGATGGTAGAGGAATAGGAAGAGGAGGTGAAAGGAGGGAAGAGAAGGCGGAAGAGAAGGTGAAAGAGGAGGTGAAAGAGGAGGACGAGGAGGAAGAGAGGATGGTAGAGGAATAGGAAGAGGAGGTGAAAGGTGGGAAGAAAAGGTGGAAGAGAAGGTGAAAGAGGAGGTGAAAGAGGAGGAAGAGGAAGTGCAAGAGGAGCCACAAAACTGATTCCAAATATCAAAAATAAATCATACGAAAAAAGACTAAAAAATGTAGACTCAGAGGTGACTTGATACAGGTCTTTAAGATTTTAAAGGGAATTGATAACATCAAAAGTGACAAAATTTTCACCTTGAATGAGAATCAGACAAGAAACAATGGTCTCAAACTGTCCGGAAATAGATTCAATTTGGAAGTAGGTAGAAACAACTTTGCCAACCGTGTAGTTAATGAATGGAATAAACTTCCTGCACAGGTAGTGCAATATAGTTCAGTTCGAAGCTTTAAGAATCATTCAGATAAACACCTAAGCAAGATGCTGTAATGATTATAATTTATCTTATATCATTTGTTTTTGTTTTGTTATCATTTGTCTGTCTGATTTTCATTTATTATTAGTTATATGTCAATTTATTATCATTTACTATTTACCTGTTTGTTTATTATTTAACTATACCTATGCATTTATTTATGTATTTTATTTGTTATTTACATTATTATAGTTTTTATTATTTTATTATTATTATGATTTTTTTCGCATCCGACCTAGATATGGACCAAAAGGTCTCCTGTCGGCATGCTCCGCCTTTGTAATCCTTTGTAAGAGGAGGTGCAAGAGGAGTAAGAGGAGGTGAAAGATGGAGAAGAGGAGGAGATAGAAAATGAGGAATAGGAGGAGGTAGAAGAGGAGGAGATGGAAGAGGAGGAGGAGGAGGAGGAAGGAGGTGAAAGAAGAGGTGGAAGAGTACCCATAAAGGCCCCATCTTGAGACCTCCACCGGAGGAGCGCCCGCACGCCCACAGGGGAAGGGGTGGGGGGGGACGATCTCTCGCGCGATGCGTCGCCCAATCACCCGTGGGCGCTGAGCTCCAAACTTTCGCCCTTTTCCTCTCGGGTTGATCGCCCCCCCTCCCCCTCTCTCGCCCCTTCTTTGCCTCCGGAGGGGGGGAGGGAGAGGAGGGGGGCTATCCCTCGAAGGTGAATAAAACAGTCTGGCTAAAATAAATAAATAAATAAATAAATAAATAAATAAATAAATAAATAAATAAATAAATAAATAAATAAATAAATAAATAAATAAATAAATAAATAAATAGATAAAATAAATAAAAGTAAATAAATAAAACAAGATAAATAAGATGAATAAATAAATACAAAATATATAAAATGATAATAATAAAACAAAATAAAAATAAAATAATGATATTAATAAAAATAAGTAAAATGAACAAATGAAAAATAATAAATACAAATAAAAAGGAAGTGAAAATATTATTGGGTTTGATTTAAGAGTCACAAACCATTCGTTTTATTCACATAATTGATTGTTCCATGTACTTTGTCAACTGTTGCTATTTTTGTGTCATTTAGTAAATACGTATAAAATCCTTGCTAAATTAATTCAACATTTGCCTTATTTTACTTCCTAACGTTGTCTGGAGCCGGTTATCAAATATCGTTGTGACAAATTCAAATATGATTTGTTAAATACGACATTCAGTTCTTAATGTTACAAAAAGTAAATGAATACAATAATAGACAAATAAAATGAAATAAATCAAATACCTTTCTCCAACTCCAGTGTGTGTGCGTGCGCGTGTGTATGTGTATATAAGAACATCGGAATTAAGGAGACTGCAAGAGACCATAAGGCCTACACTAGGCAGTTGCATGTCCCCTACCACCTGTCATCCCCATCCATAGTTATGCAATTCTTGCCTATTTCCTTCTTAAGTCTAAATTTGTCCAATCTAGATCCATTACTGCGAGTCCTGCCTTGTTGTCTTAATATGATGACCTTGTCTGGATCCCCCTAGTTAAAACCCTTGATCCACTTGAACACCTCTATTAGATCACCCCGCACTCTGCGTCTTTCCAGAGAGTGTAAGTCAAGGTACCTAAGCCTCTCTTCGTAAGGTAAATTTCCGAGCCCATGTATCATTTTGGTCATTATCCTCTGTATAGATTCTACCGAATTAACATCCATTCTATAAGACGGAGACCAAAACTGTGTATTCTCATGTATGGATTTAAGATTACAAAAACGCAACTGGAGTTAGTGAGCAAATGTTTTATTTTTTCACCTTTCATATACTATAGAAAATATCAAGAAAAATAAAAAATATATAACATACATCTAGCATTTCTGTGTACACGTTAAAAACATTATAAACACATATTTTTAAGTTCGTAAAAGATATAGATATCTATTTTAGCAAAATGAAATGCATCATATGCAGCACAAGGCTAGAACAGCAGAACATTTGGTTTCTGTAGGACAGATTTTTCTAGGATCTGGAAGGTTCTCTTTGTCCCGGGAGATTCTCCTAAGACCAAAGGGGTCCTGCTGGAACCAGGGAGGTTCTCTTGGGGGCCAAGGAAGTTCTCTTGGGGCCAGGGAAGTTCTCTTGGACCCCGGGAGGTTCTATTGGACCCCGGGAGGTACTCTTGGTCCCCGGAAGATTATCTCTGAACCTGGGTGGTTCTCTTAGACTCCGGGAACTTGTATTTGACTTGATGTGGTTTTTTTGGACCCCGGAAGGTTCTCTTGGACCCCGGAAGGTTCTCTTAGACCCCGGGTGGTTCTCTTGGGCTCCGAGTTGTTCTATTAGACCCCGGTTGGTTCTCTTGGACTCTGGGTGGTTCTCTTGGACCCCGGGAATTTTTCCTGGATCCCGGGATGTTCTCTTGGTTCCCTGAGGTTCTCTTGGTCCCCGGAAGGTTCTCTTGGTCCCCGGAAGGTTCTCTTAGTCTCCGGAAGATTCTCTTAAACCCCGGGGGGTTCTCTTGAACCCCGGAAGGTTCTCTTGAACCCCGACCCCGAAAGATTATCTTTGACCACGGAAGATTATCTTGGACCCCCACGAACTTCTCTTGGACCTCGAAAGGTTCTATTGGACCCCGGACGGTTCTCTTGGATCACGGGAGGTTTACTTGGATCTCGGGAGGTTCGCTTTGACCCGGGAGGTTCTCTTGGTCCCCGGGAGGTTGTCTTTGATCCCGGGAGGTTCTCCTGCGGCCAGGGGTTCTTTTAGGGGTCGTGATTCCCTTTGATTCCCTGGGGCCGGGGTTTTCTTGAAGGCCAGGGTTCCCCGGGAGCTGGGAGGATTTCTTCGAGCCGGGAAGGGGTGGGGGGGGGGGGCTTTCCTGGGGCCGGGGAGTTCTCCTGGGGCCGGGTGTTCTCCTTGGTTCCGGGTGTTCTCCTGGGGTTCGTGGGGGTTTTCCTGGGGCCCGGATTTTCTCCTGAAACCGGGAATTCTAAGGCAGGAGGTTCTCCTAAGGCCATAGGTTATTAGAGACAAGAGTTCCTCAAGAGGTTAGAGGTTCTTTTGTGCCCGGGGGTTCATTTTGGTGACAGGAATTTCCTTGGAGGTTCTCCTGGGTTCGAAGTTCTTTTCAGGGCTGTTTTTTTTTTTTTTTTTTTTGGTGGGGGGGGGGAACTAAGATTTCCTTTGTGGTCAGGTTCTTTTAGTGGGACGGAGTTTCATTTGGGTTCCTTTGGTTCCAGGGGTTTGAGGGTCGGGGTTCTGATAGGGTTTGGTTTCTTTGCGAGGCCAGGGTTGAGATTGGGGGTTCCTTTGGGTCCTTTGGGGTTTCTTCTTGATTCGGGTGGGTTTCTCCTAGGTTCGGGTGGATTTCTCCTGGGTTCGGGTGGGATTCTCCTGGGTTCGGGTTTGTTCCTTTAGGTCCTTTGGGGTTTGTCCTGCGTTTGGGTGGATTCCTTCCTGGTCATGGTGTATCCTTCGGGGAGCATCGGCCTGGTCATCCTCTGGGTTGGGGAGTGGGGGCCTCGGTCCACCATCGTTCTGCCCCAGTTTGACTCCTCCGGCCCGCGAAGGTCATGGCACCCGATGGACAAGAACGATTTGGGCAGATTGCGTTGTGTAATTACGCACTCGTATACATGCATGTATTCGTATGTGCGTGTGGGTACATATTTATTTGCATATACATATGTACATGTATGTGTATATAAGTATTTGTATATACATAGATATATGTAAACGTTTGTATATGTATATTTGTATACACACGGATATACATATGTATATATATATATATATATATATATATATATATACATATATATATGCATTTGTATAAGCACACAAGTATGTACACATATATGCACGTGTATTTGTATATACACACATGTATGTGTACTTATATATAAGTATATATGCACTTGTGTATAATATATATATATATAATTCCTTCTTTGTATATATATATATATATATATATATATATATATATATATAAAATACCTTCTTTGTATCTGCACTGAAGATGTAATTATACGAAAGCGCTCTGCTTCGTTAGTTTTCTTTTCCTAGTGGTTACTTACGCATTTGTGAACACACGCTCCTAGTGTTTTTATTGCATATATGTATATATATATATATATATGTGTGTGTGTGTGTGTGTGTGTGTGTGTGTGTGTGTGTGTGTGTGTGTGTGTGTGTGTGTGTGTGTGTGTGTGTGTGTGTGTGTGTGTGTGTGTGTGTGTGTGTGTGTGTGTGTACATATATTTGTATATACATACCACGACCACGTTGTTGACATTGTGCAAGTGTTAGTTTGTTAATGCCGTCACCCGATTTTATTCAGTCCAAAAGTCAGGCTTTAGGCAAGAATCCAGTGTCTACGGACTTACTAAATACTTCTGTTAATTGGTCGCAGATTTCAAAATTAAACTCTTAAAGCACTCGGAAAAAATCGTCAGGATCCGGCGGATTTTGTAGCTTTAAGCATATCAATCTGTCTGATTAATATGATAATGTTTATGATAGTCTACTTCTCTCATTCCCACTAATGTTCAGTTCACAGTTAGGTATCATATCTATCTTCTTTGTAAAAATCGAGGGAAAATATTAAATCCTAGCTTACTTTTTCTCTGAATCTTCTCTTTTGTAAAAATCGAGAGAAAATATTTATTAAACCCTCGCTCACTTTCTCTGAATCTTCTCCTTTGTAAAAATAGAGAAAATTTATTTTATTTGATCCTAGGTCATCTTTTCCTTTGAATCTATCAAGACATCTTATTTAGTTTTAATTGGGCCAATACATTCCTTATTTTTAGATCTGTAGAGATGACAAAGGACCTTAGGGTTGGATCTCGCTTGTCTAACAAACTTAATTTCGTTGTTGCGTTTCGTTGTTTGCGTTTTTCTATTCAGCGAGGCCATTTTGTTATACTTAGATCTAAGCTGTGTTCCCCCATGTTCACTCCTAACATATAACCCTCTTTTTATTCCGATCTCATTTTTAGCCTCTCCGTCATTACTGTGTAGGTTTCTCTTCCCGTCTTGTGTTCTGGAATGGTGTGAACATTTCGTTAATCTCATCCATATTCTCGGCTATCATCACGTTATGTGCATATATATATACTGTATATATATATATATATATATATATATATATATATATATATATATTATATATATATATATATATATTTATACATCAATCAATCAAATCAATCAAATCAGCCATCCTGAGTCCACTGCTGAACAAAGGCCTCCTCTTCTCGACCTCGTCTCTCCACCTTCTGTCTGGTCTCCCTCTTCCACGCTTCCCATTTCGAGGCGTCCACTCAGTAACACACTTGCTCCATCGCTCATCAGTCGTTCGCGCTAACTTACCTGTCCAATTCCACTTTCTCTCCTTTACTGCTTCCACAATATCTTTCACTCTAGTCTGCTCTCTCACCCAACTTGTTCTCTTTCGGTCTTTCAGCGTTATTCCCATCATTGATCTCTCCATTATCTTCTATGCTGTCCTTAGTTTTGTTTCCATCGCCTTCGTTTCCAAGTCTCACACCCGTAGATTATTGCTGGTAGAATGCATTGATTGTAAACTTTACGTTTCAAACATAAAGGCAGAGAGCCTCTCAGGATCTTATTTTACTTACCAAACACTTTCCAACCAATTGTAATGCGTCTTTTTATTTCATTATCATGATCCTTCGTCACTTTCATCAACTGGCCTAAATAATTATACTCTTCAACTTCTTCAAGACTCTCATCATCAATTACAATCTCCTTACTTTGAACTTTCGTATTGAACATTACTTTGGTTTTACTCTTATTCATTTTTAAACCTACTTTGATACTTTCCTTGTTTAGATCGCTCAGCATATCTTGTAAGTCCTCTGCTCTTTCCGAAATAAGAATAATATCGTCCGCAAATCTTAGGTGGTTCAAATATTCGCCATTAATCTTTAAACCTTTCTTTTCCCAACTCAATCTCCTGAAAATATCTTCCAAGCAAGCTGTAAATAGTTTCGGTAAAATTGTATCGCCTTGCCGTACTCCTTTCTCGATCTTGATCTTTTCTGTATCTTTATGTAGTCGAACTATAGCGGTACCTTTCGCATAAATCTTTTCTGAAACTTTTACGATCTGTTCGTTTGTACCCTGCTTGCGTAGCGAGTTTAGTATTGCTATTTGTTCTACCGAGTCAAAGGCCTTCTCGTAATCTACAAAAGCTAAACACAGAGGTATATTGCATTCTGTCGTTTTCTCGATTAGTTGGTTTATCGCCTACAAATGGTCTAGAGTTGAATATCCGCTTTTAAATCCTGCCTGTTCTCTCGGTTGGCTTTCATCTAAAACTTGACTTAGTCTATTTGTAAGGATCTTGGAGAATACTTTATATACATTTGATAGCAAGCTAATCGGTCGATAGTTACTAAGGTCCTTCTGGTCTCCTTTTTTTATGAAGCAAAATCACTATAGCATTGCACCACGCATCAGGAACGCTTTCTTGACGTAAGCACTGGGTGTAGAACTCAGGTAATTCAATATGAACTAATTTCCCTGCGTCTTTCAACAGATCTATCGATATACCATCTTCCCCCGGTGCTTTTCCACGTTTCATAGATTTTAGAGCAAATTCTACTTCTTTCTTTGTAATCTCTGGTACACTACTAACGTTTACACATGAATTTACTGATTCAACTACCGTCTGCGACGAGTAAAGCTCTTAGTAAAATTCTTCTACTCTTTTTACCATTTTGTCTCTACATTTAATTATTTCCCCATTTCTATCTTTCAAACATATCATTTGCTGTCTTCCTAAAGCATGTTTGTGCTCGGTCACTTTATATATATATATATATATATATATATATATATATATATATATATATATACATATATATATATATATATCAAGGACTACTATTACACAGGACGTGCGCACCCAGATCCCTGGGTCCGCCATTGCTTTCTTTGTAACCTAGCATTTTATATTGGACAAATATATCAAAATTAGAAACCTAACATTGTATATAGGACAAATATAATAACCAATGACTTATTCAATGCAGTATAAGTTAATATAAACTTATATAGTAAAATATGAAACTATTTTTAAGGCACTGTTATGCTTTTAAATGCTTTCTTTGTAACCTAGCATTTTATATTGGACAAATATATCAAAATTAGAAACCTAACATTGTATATAGGACAAATATAATAACCAATGACTTATTCAATGCAGTATAAGTTAATATAAACTTATATAGTAAAATAAGAAACTATTTCTAAGGCACTGTTATGCTTTTAAATGCCAATTTTAGCCGGACTTAACAGGTATTATTGTATGAGGTTAGCGATTTTTTTTTTTATCTTTTTAAAAATATAAAAAATAGATTTTTTAAAATCAGATTTATTTGATTTAAATGGATTTTTTTTTTTTTAATAGATTTAACATATTGTGAGATTGCTATCTGATATACGATCTGATTGCTAAAGGACATTTTTAGCATATCAATATAAGTAGCAGTGTTATATAGACTTGCCACAAGTATACAAGGAACGGTATAAGTCGTATCTGAGGACGGTATGGTCAGGTTCACTCGATTCCTCCAAGAGTTTTCTCATCTTGTTGTCATTTGCTGCATTGTCTGTCCCGACACTTCCAATGTGACAACCAAAATCTTGTTCAGCCTTTTTGATCGAATTTTGTACAAGTTGTAGAAGATATTCAGCAGTGTGAGGTTTCCCTGATGTGTCTATTGTGTCAATTAAATAAATCTGACCAGTGGATGTTGTTAGAGTGACACATATTATGGGCCCATTATGGATGTTAGACTACCCATCAATTGAAAGACATACAGTTTCATTATTCAGGTCATCTGCACACTTTTTATGATCCTTTTCATACACAAGATCCAAGTACTTATCAGCAATATCTTTTCTGGATGGAGGAATATAACCTGGCCTCAGGTTCTGAACCATCTTGAGAAACAGGATACTGAACAAGACGAAATGGTGAATTTGTAGCAAATATAATTCTTGCAACTTCTTTGTCGAGATTTTCCTTTTGAGAGGCTGAAGTTTTTATGATAAATCTGTCCAGAGATGTTGATGACATTCTTTTAGATGAAAATTATTTAGCAGAAGTGGCGCCTGTGGAGGAGTCTGATAGTGACCTTTTTAATTGTGGAGTCAGGTTTGCAGATAATTCAAGTGAAGCCGATGATGAAGGGATTGAAGCTGTTGATACAGATCCTGAAATAGAAACAGAAAATTTTAGCATATTACATAATTTATAAATGAATAAACAAATGAATGAATACAGTGTGATTTAGGCTACTTTTGAATACAGTAGTTTTTTTTTTTTTTTTTTAGATAATGATCATATTC